>NW_028277125.1:50308863-50460378 GCF_059951505.1 Python bivittatus | reverse complement strand
TATTTATTGAATAAGACAATTAGTTGGATTCCTATATTGCACCAAACCATAAACCTATAGTTTACGAACCACAGTGGCTGTTTTCATACATTATTGTAACCTAGAGTCAAATGTACATTATAGCTTAGCATGACATACAACCGTATCTACAGGCATACTTCTCTATTGTCATGACTCTTTTGGGCTTGAGAGTATAGCTACCCAGCAAAGGGAATGGGAATGACAGATAAAACCTGTATGACAGGAAAATTATAAAATGGGATGAATCTTTGTTTATAATTTTTTATAGATTGGTAAGGGCTCTAATGAGTTACATTTTTTTTTTTAAAGATACAAGAGAAGTAAATTGTTTGGTATCTTTTTACAGTGTGAATGGAATCAACTTCTCCTTTTAGATTGATGTAATGGTGTTTTGAATGTCCATGACTTGGGTCCCTAGTGAACAAGGCCGATCGTAGTCTATGTGCTAAGAGGTGAATTGTACACCACTCCTAGGAATACAATGATTGATCTGCTCTTATTGTGGAAGATAGAAAGAAGGTCATTTAACATCACTCAGTGCATGGAGAATATATACTTTCTTTTTCAAAAAAATAAATATTCCTTCATGAAGAGCTCATATGGATACTTATCCCAAAGGATATGTCATAGCACATTTGGAGAGGGAATATGATCCCCAAATTTCAGATGCTGATTTCTAGTTTTGGAAAATTAGAAGAAGCCAAGCAAACTATTTGATTTTTCCTAATTACTTATCACTTGGTCTATTTCAGTTGAATGGGATTACCTGGGCAAATGCAATTTTGCAGTAATTTGCATTCCATAAAACACACAAACATTCAAGAGCATTTTTTGCCTTCAATCTAGTAATTCTGCCAGTGTAGATATATGCATTATTGTGCCATTTAATATAGTGCCATATCTTTTAAACATCTAATGCAATCTTTTTGTGTGTGTGTGTGTGCATTTGACTGCCCAGTTCAGTCCATATTAATTATTATTATTATTTTGCATGTATTCCATTCATTTGAATATAAATGGCAGCTCTTAGGTTTGACAAGATGGTAGACTATGACTTTTGAATATATTGCTATGAATTACTATGAGATATTTCTGCATTGGAATGTCTATTGAATGGAGGTGAAAGGCTCAGTAAATACATATATTATTTCTCTTCATCTGAAATACAGTATTTGCACAAAAAGAAAATATGGGATGTAATCATGTCAGTTACAAATGCAGGCTTCATGGGTCAATTGCGCCTTGGGAATATTAGACGTACAATAAAACCAAACTCTGGAATAAGGCATCTGATATTTGTCACTAATGTTGAACTGTATGTTGGATGTATTAAAAACTGTAAAAACTTTACAGTCCCCCTTACTTCTTCCATTCTTGTGGGCATTTTCTTCTAATTAACTTCTAGATCCTTATTAGTTTTGACATCCTGCTTTTTGTGATGTTAAGTCAAGATGTACATTGACACAAAAATGATTACTTAGAAAGATGAAAATCTTAAGTTGAATCAAACATATGCTATAACCCATTTTAGTATATATATCTGGATGATTTCCTCATGGCTCCAGGACTATCAGGCTCCCCACACTAGTATTCAACAATAAATCTCAGTCTTTCAATTTCACACAGGTTAACTTAATTGTTAGGCTTGAATGCATGTCATGAAGTGGCTACATAAGAATCTTTATTGCGACTAGAATGAAGATGCATTTAACAATTAATTGCCATCTGTTAGCATAAGAGTGTAGTGCCCCTCTTATCCATGGCAGTTGAATCCCATTGCTGCTGCTTCTTGTCTTTCCAGTATTTCAGCAGACTCTTTGTCCTGCCTTGAAGCCAAGTGGTTATTGGTTATTGACGCAGCTGATATCACTGCAGTAAGAACTGCTGGTTCTTGGCTTATCTCTCACAAAGACATCTGGAATCTGGATTGCAGAGAACAAAGCATGGAAATCGTCACAAAACTTCAGTCCCATGGATGAACTGGAGGAACTGGCCTCCCAATCTGAAGAGTTTCCAAATGGGATCCCCTAAGAAACCTTTGGCCTTATCGTGAACCAGCTTGTGACCCTTGTCCCTTGCTTTTCAAGAGCAAACTTGCCTTGGAGAGTCTGACTGTCAGAAGGGTGTATTGCCAAAAATCTATTCAGGAGACAGGGTTTACTCAGAGTAAGGATAAAGATCCAGATGTAATCAAGAATCAATACTGGGAAAGGAGGAGGAGCTGGCAGTTGACAGAAAGCCTTCAGTATCCTCTGGACTTTTGCTGAGATAACAGATCCTGTTGTTGATTACTGTCAAACATTTTGCTTGATGTGGGTTATAGATGACATCCATGTCAGTTTAGAATCTGGTATTATTTTGCTATCATGAATTCTTTCAGTTTGATAACTTGGGGATGGAGACAGGATTCTTGGAACTAGAGTGCTGATATTATGTGCATGTAATTCTTGCCATTGTGGGTAATTAAGCAAATAGAAAATACTTGGACATAAGGGTAAAATGATAATAATTCCTCCCTGGTGACCAATACATTACCTTGACTAAAAGTGGCCGACAACTGGTCAGACAGAAAAAATATGAAAGAGCAGTATGACTTTCCACTTTTCCCACAACTGCAGTCGTTCCCACAATTGTTATATTGTGGCTCGTGGCATGTCCTTACACTATAAACACAAATGATAAAGTATACCCAAGTATTCAGATTTTACTTGCATCACCCACATTTGAAAGCATGAGTGGCACTACATGAAGTTTTAAACATAATGGAAAAAGTACAACATACACTATTATGAGCCACAAACTGTATTTGTGTTTGGAAAAAATACTAACATAGTGATGACACAGAAATTACAAATCCTCCCCAGCTTCTGTTTCTGATCTAAGCAAGCCAAATGCCTCTCAGAAGCTTACAAAGAGGACAGTCCCTTTGTAGAAACAAAATGCAAGAGGCATAAGGAACATGGTGTGACAGATTAATATTTTGTTTCAGGAATGGGCAACCTGTGACAGCATTTGATTGCTAGACCTCGTTTTGCTTAACAGCCAGTTTTTCATTGATAGGCTTAGTATATCTATGTCATGGAAAGCCCACCACCACCACCACCACCACAAAGCAGGAGAGAGCATAACCATTTGAGCCTTGTTAATATCCTTTATCTTTTTCAGTGGGTGATTTTTTTTTAAGAGAGAGAGAAAAATCCTGGGCACAAAAAAACCACAATTCTAGATACCCTCTATAGCTCTGCAAAGGCTAGCTTTGCATGATACATACTCCCTAGCTAACTAAACTTAAATAATTTAAGTGAACCATTGACTCACATAGCAGAATGCTAGATGAACCACACTGGCTGGGTTTATTTAATTTTATTTATCAAATTTATATAGCCACCCATCTCACAAATGTGACTCTGGGTGGCGTACAATAAATCAAACAATTAAAACAGTCTTAAATAACCTTTAAAAACAATTAAACTTAAAATATAAACAAGTTAGTGGGGGAATGTGTCAGAGTCTCACACATACTACAACCAACTCACATGCTCCCTGTTACCAAGAGATCCCCAGACCTGCTGAAAAAAATATGTTTTAAGAAATTTCCAGAAGGTCAATATGGTTGGGGCTATTGACACATCATCCTGAGCCACAAAGTACCCAACCAGACATTTCAACCTGACATGTGCAAACTCAGAATAAGGGGGGTTTTCTCATAAGAGCATAGGAAGTAAGCAAATGGGACCTTTGACAGAATATATATGTACATATACAGGTACATGTATATGTATATATTCATTATAAAGTATTATGTGCAAAATCAATCTGAGGCCACTGAACCTATCTCTATTGGTAAGCTGCCTTATGCTATTGTGGGTGAATATTTATAAGCTGATGGTCAATCTTTCGAAGCAAATAGTTAAAAAGAAGAGAAGAAGAAAAGAGGAAAATGTTTACAATTGTTCTTAGAAACAATGGCATTATCTAAACGGAGATATGAATTGATCTCAGCCTATCACTGATCATCAAGAAAAGTGTATATCACAAACAGTGCATCGCAGCCCAAAATCAAAGCTGTACAATGAAAAGATCTTTGATACAGAGAAACAAACATTTTAATCAACTAGCTCCCAATTGTTCTAGCTTTATTAATATGGAAATGTCCTCAAATATAAATCAGAGCTGTGCAATATAATTAGTACATATTCTTGTTATTAGCAATTTCTTTTATTTATTCTGTTTCCCACAGGATCTAATATTGGCTAGGCTGCCATAGTGGATTGGCGGAGAGAGGAACTGAGAGGAGACTGAATACAGCCACCAAGATATATAGGCACTGGACCTCCAGAGAAGTCTAGAATCTGGGACTTTATCTTCAGGGTCAGGTATGGAATGCAGTGATTATCCTCTTCTGGCTCTTAGAAGTAATTGCAGAATGGGGGAAGAGGCTATGTAAAGCCCCAAATGTACTCCATTTATTCCCCAAGTATCGCTGACTTTTGATATGATATTAGTAGGACTCGGATTTCCTTGAACATTATTGAGGTTAGCATGGTGGCCTTTTGATTGGACAAGGTCAGACAGCTGTCTCAGTTGTAGATTCTGTAAAAGCAGCAATGAAGCATCAAGGAACCAAACTATGGATGAATTTCCATCCTCCTTTCATCCTAAATTGCTTTGCTAGAGATTTAGTGATCACTCTGTAAGTGGAATGGGGTATGCGTTAGTGTGTGAGAGAGCAAATTTATTATTGGTCTGAGACAGGTTCAGGGTAAGCAATATTTCTGGGCTGGGACCATCTTTGGAATTTGGAATCTATAGCAGCTATTCCCAAACTGGCTTCAGTGGAGCCAATGAAGTAGCTGCCATGATGGCCATGACCAATCACAAAATATTTACTTATGGGAAAGCAAATTAGTTCCTCAGGGTTTTTTGAGGGGCTCAAAGGCAACATTGCAAATAACTATGATAATATAGGCTGGTACTTTGCTTTGCAGAATGCCGTCTTCCTACTTTTTTAGTTACAATTATTAGAAGGACCTTTCTTAAAAAACAAGTACAGTAGGAAGATCACTATGCAACAAGGGAGATGTTAGAGGTCATATTGGGGACCACCTTGTCTACATTGTATTAGTTTATAACAAAAGTTCAGCTCTGGGAGAAACAGAAGACTATCCTTTAAAGAATACAGGGATTGCTTGATAACACTTTTCCCCAACCTACTACTTACCAGAGAATATTTATACAGATGGAATATTTGTACAGATCAAAGAGACTATAGATCCCAGTCTTATCAAATATAATTGCTATTGCACTGTTTTTGTCAGAGAAGCAGACCAAATGAAGATAATTTAGTTTACAATGCTGTATAATACATACTTACCTAGGAGTAAATCCCATTAAATTTAATGGGAGTTAGAAATAAGCCCCATTAAGGTAAATGAGAATGCAATTTTCTGCTGCTTGATTTTCCATTAATAATAAAACAGCTATTCCCAGCCTCTCATTCACTGAATGTGTTGGACATCGTATATTAACATTCTTGCTTGGGACCTGGATACTGTGTCTTCAGGACTGCCTACTTCCAGTGGTTTCTGCCTGTCCAATGTGATGGACCATTCCTTAAGATGTCATCTGCAGGGATCCCAGGGATAAGCCTTTTCAGCCATGGCCCCCATCCTTTGGAATAGCATCCCCCCCCCAAAGGTTAGACTAACTCCCCCCCATTAAGATTCTGGAGAGCTGTTAAGACTTTTGAGGAGGGAGCCCCTGCTATAATATGTGCCTGACATTTGGTTACCCCTTTGGCAGAAAGTTTATTGGAATTTGATTATTTATTTTCTTTTAATCCTTTTATTGGAGAGGGTTTTGTAAGTTGTATTTGTTATCCCCATCCCACCTCTGTAATTTAATTTCCTGTTTTTAAGCACATCATATCTGTTTCTTTAGTTTATTGTTCTTGCTTTTTATAATGTAAATTGTCCAGAGTTGCTTGGAATTGGGCATTCTTTAAATCTATGTAAACAAATAAATAAAAATAAATAAGCACACTGACCTAAAAATATAAAATACATGCAATTTCTGAGCATACAACATGAAGCTTACATCAATATGAAGAGCACATGTAGGAAGAAAATTCCAGTATGGCTTAATATTGAATTTTGATCTCCAAGTATTATGCAATTCAGTCGGATGGCTGTTGTTATTTTATTTAATGCTTTCAGCCATTTAGGTAAAATATAAGACATGAAGTAGGTGAAATGTCATGGGGAAAGAGCATAAGTTTACTGCAAAAGCCAAAGCCAAAGCCAAAGCCATGATTCCCAAGGAAATATGTGTGGAATTTAATTCTTTTAAAAAGACAAGTACTGGTAACTAAACACAAATACCAGAATATACTTGAATATTTGCTTGATTTTAGCAAGGTTTTAGGCTTTCTACCTGTACCAAGTCAAGATATAAGGACTATGTGAACTGGCAGATGTAAATTTATGCAGTAATTTTTAAGTTTTCAAAAAGTACGCATCAACACAACAGAAAAGCACTGTCCCTATACTATTGCACTTAGCTGGGCTGATGACCACTGGGCCAAGCAAGTTCAATATACTTTAGTGGCAATGATTTGCTTGTAATAAGTCAAAAGATATCCTGGAAGAAGGCAATGTCCATACTGCCACCAAGAAAACGGCAAGGTTGTATCTGCATAGTCACCAGGAGCCAAGCTTGACTAAGGGGTATCTTTACTGTTTTACAGTAGCACAAATCAACATTTTAGGAAGAACATTCTGACAGATTTCTTTGAAGTCTTAGGCACTTTGAAAATCAAGCTTTGCATTTGTTAGCTTGCAATTTTAGAGAATTTTCCCCAGGCAACTAGTCAGTCTGTGCAAGTGACTTGCAGCTGCAGAACAGAGAGACTAGATGGGCCTTAGGTGCTGTGGAGGCACCTTATCACCTACTTCTGCTCACCTTCAGTCCAAGGGGCAAAGGGTAAAAAATGCTGTTAGTGTGGCACTCCTCAGCTGGGCAGGTCCAGTCAGGAAGCCACAAATTTCAGTCTCCAGGGAGGAAATGAAACCTTTGCTCAATTACAGGCCATGAACGTGGCACCAGTACGTTCAGCCAAGGACTACTTTTAGCTGGAAAGGGATTTCTAAGCTGGTCAAAACAATGCTAAATATGGTCTGTTTGGTAAGACATTAGATGAGGAAGCCTGAAAGAAAAAGAAGTTGTGGAGTTCTGTTTTTATTTATCTTTGCTGCATGTGTGGAATAGACATGGCAGTTTTAGGATTTAAGAATACAACTGGTTATCCCAGGGCTGGGCATGCTTGGAATAGCATGCTGGAGACTTAGTCATACTACAGTACTGCAAAAAATAGTTGGCCAGGACAAAAGCAACTATGACTTAATTTACATTTAATAAAAACTAAATTGACTAAATGCAGTTAACATGATTACTCCCTATGTATTAAACATTTTACCCTTCTGACAAAGTATAAATTACCATTCACCAACATCTGTTGGTGGGGGGAGGGTTCTAGTGCCCCATTTACTTTGGAACGAAAGCCCTTTGAACTCAGTGGGGTGGCTGCTATGACTGAGCACTGGAAAAAAAACAATAAAACCAAATTGGTGGAGTTAATTTGTTGGGGAAATGCCCACTTTCCTCTGTACCTGTGGTGCCAGACCAAGCGCTACACTTTACTGTCTTTCAGGAAGTGAGGGCTGCAAAGTGGATAGGGCTGACTTCAGGGACTTTTGGAAAGGATTCTTGATTTTTTTACCTGTGATATGCCTATTTAAGGCTTATATTATTGTTTTCATACGTTTTCCATTGTCAGAACAGCAGTTAAATATGCTATTGGTTTTTAGCATAGTGTGTGTGGGGTGTTCTTAGGGCCACAAAAAGGGTCTCTGGCAGCTCCAAGTCCAATTGCTCACTCCTGACCTATCCTAGCCTCACTTTGTTCTAGAGGGTGATGGACGATGGGAACCACAGGAAAAACATAAACAAGTCAATAGCTGGGTGGCTGGATCATGCCAGTGGAGTTTTTTTCCTCTTGATTTTTTTACACTTCTGAAATGATCATGTATTATTCTTGACTTTTAAAATGTATTATTCTTTGCTTTTCCCCATCTAGTTTCATTAACATCAGGGCAACAAAAAGAAATTCCCTTTTATTTCTGTAGTTATGATGGTACTATTATTCAAGGGAGTCTAAATGTACGTGCTTATGATCTTTCTTTTTTTAAAAAAAAAGTTTATTTTTTGTATGATTTTGTTTTCTTCTTGAACATTAAGGCAGTGTACACTTTTAAAAGAATTTGGAAAGTTTTTGGAATTCATGCAAGCCTGAAAAAGAAAGTCCTGCTGCTTTAAAGAAGTGACTCACTAAGACTAATGGAAGTTAGCCAAAGCACTTCTTCCAAATCATTTTCAAATTTGTATAGCCCTCTTGAATATATTAAGCACCTACAGTATAAGCAGTTGGAAAGTATGGAATGGTGATCAGGAGTTAAGAACCAAGAATTTTCATCTAGTATTTTAGTGTTTGGTTGGAGGACTTAAGAGGTAAAGCAAATACTCATTTGCTTCTTTCTATCACCTCAAATGAGAAAAATTGGGCTGAGTTTTTTTTGGGGGGGGGATGTAAGAATTTGTTAAGAAGTAAAATGAGTATATTAAGAGTGTATCAGACTTAAGGCATTCTTGTTCTTAACCCCTCCCTCAGATTGCAAACTTTACAAAACAGTGGCCAAAAATGTTGATCCCTGTCCAGTCTAGGTTTGTAACCAGGACTATCTACTGTAATGTAGAACACATGGCCACCCTGCCTCCCTCCCTCCCACTGACATTTGATAGGACTATTTGGTAGTTCAGTTAGGATTATAGAGAATCTGATGAAAGATCTGATCTCTTTTATAGAATGGCTTTTTTTCCATGACAAAATTATATGTGAGTGTGTATGTGTGTGTAAACATTATTGTTATCAATCTAGTTCAGATTGAAGAACTTTTAATTAAAGATTTTGGACCATAATCTGCCATATTGGTCCAGTGATGGGTGATTGATAGATGTTTTTTTTTTTACTTCCCAGGCTAAGTTGAGAGAGAGTGGCCCAAAGAGGACTAGAATCTCAATGTCCCTGTTCTTAGTTCAGCACCTTAACCAACACTGATCAATCGATAGATGATTGATAGATGACTGAAAGATAGATAGATCCTCCTTTCTAAGTACAGTGAGATACATAATGGGTCATCCTTATTATGGCTTATGGCATTCAGAAAAGGTATTTTAGAGTATGCAGGAGCACAAATATTGCACCTCTCTGCAATTCTTAAAGCAGTCACAACATGTGAGTGCTTTAAAGAATTGCAGGCAGATGCTATGTTTACACCCTGTAGGCTCCAATGCACATTTCTGGAACTGAATATGAAGCACAAAAGACTTCTAATAATTATATGTGATCATCCAATACAAAATTAGAACTTCTTATTATATATCCATTTTTATTTTTATACATACAGCATGTAATGTATTCATGTTAATCTTTTACTTCCCTTACTGATCTGCACACCATTAAATAAAGAAAATTAATGGTTTACTGCACTGTATAGAAATATTTAAGACTTCTATTTGAAATGCATTTTATTTTAATAAATGTTTGCATGTGTGTGTGTGTGTGTATCTACATATCTATATAATAAATGAGGGCTAGACAATCTTTTTACGGCAAAGAACACAAAAATGCAAATAACACTTAATGGTTTTTTTTCAGGCAAGGTTTGCAGGATTCTTCATTTAAAGGGAATATGGATTTCATTGAAGTTTTGTTTGTTTCTTATATCCGTATAGCAATGGGATAGTAAGAGGAGGCTTTGAGAAGTGCGGACAGGAGTGTTGGAGAGTGCACTCAAAATTATATATGCATACTTGTGAAAACCAGCGTAATGAACTGGTTAAGGTACTAGATTGGGACTGGACAACCCCAGGCCCAACCCCAGAGCTCACTGGGGAACTCTGGACCAATCACTCTGAGTCACCTTAACTCAATGCTGCTGTGGGAGAAATGAGGGGAGACTCCAATCAATGCCACCTTTAGCTCCCGGAGAAAAGACAGCATATAAACAAAATGATAAATTAAAAAATGGATGCATATTTAAAATTCTGCCAGACTTCTGTTGTGGCATGCACTTTAAAACAAAGAAAAATGTAGTAAAGGAAGAGATCCTAAGTGTTGCATTACTGCTTCTTCCAGAGCTACACCCTGTGTCATATTACAGACCATTACAGAAAGTCTCCCAGTCTGTCCTATGGTATTTATGCTTTCTCCCCTGAAATATTGATAAAAAAAATTAAAATATCAAATCCCACCTTTACTCTGTAATCTTTTGAAATAGCAACTGCATTCCAATTCAACCTTTCTTCCGGACAGGTTAGAACAGATACAACCCCTCTCCACAACATGCCTTTCCAGCATGCCAGTTGAGAGTGATAGAATTTGTAGTCCAATATTTCTGGACAGCACCAGATTGGAAAATGATAGAATACTGTAACCTAATTATATACCTCTAAGTAGTTATAACTAAAATATTGCTGTGTTCTATCCCTATCTAAGCATACTGTTCCTCAGTTAAAGATGATAAACAAGGAAGCAAAAAAAGTAAACCTGTGAAAATAGGAATTTGTCCTCTTTGTGAATAGAGTGGATGGTGCCATTCCCTGCTTTTCCTAACAGATTATTTGATAAAAAGTTCTTGAGAACTTAAAACTCTGCATGCCTTTTCATGCCATTTGGATGCTCCAAATAATGCAATGGTCATACAGAAGCATTCAAGGAGCCCAGAAATATAGCACAATGCTCCTTTGGCTCTCTTTCTAGCCCGACATTATCTTGAATAGAAAATTGGATGTATTGTCGAAGGCTTTCACAGCCGGCATATGATGGCTGGTGTGGGTCTTCCGGGCTGTGTGGCCGTGTTCTGGAAGTTTTGTTTCCTAACGTTTCGCCAGCACCTGTGACCAGCATCTTCAGAGTGCAGGAGCACAGACAGGAGCAGTTCTCTCTGTGCCCAGGGTGATGTGACCCTTTTGTGGGTATTTATAGAGATCTGGGGGGGGGAGGAAAGGGGAAATTGGGGGTGTGTGGGGGGTTGGGTTACTGAGTGGCTGCTTGTTTTGGTGTCAGAATCTGTGTGTATCTTCCTGGGGATTAGGCAGGGTTTTTTCTTCTATTGAATTGCTAACAAGGGGCTGCTGGGGGTGATTAGCAAGTTCATTGTGTGAACTGTTCACACGTCCTGGTGATTGAGCTGAGTTCGTTGACCTTTTGCAGGCTGTATTTTTCAGGATTGGTAGCCAGGTTTTGTTGATTTTTAGACTCTCCTCTTTTTTATTGAAACTGTGCTGGTGTTTGTGAATCTCAATGGCTTCCTGGTATAGCCTGGTATAGTGGCTGTTGGTGTTGTCCAGTATCTCTGTGTTTTCAAAAAGGATTTTGTGTCCAGTGTGCTTGAGAGCATGTTCAGCTACAGTATTCAGCTGAATTCAGCTAGGTATTTCTGCCCTACATCAAAGGGGTCACAGACTGCATGGGAAAACTGATGGAAAAACACAATTTCCAAACAATCTTCAGACCCACCAGAAAAGTACAAGAAGTGCTAAAATCAGCAAAAGACAAAAGGGATCCCCTCACCGCCGCAGGAGTATACCGCATACCATGCAGTTGCGGGAAAGTATACATCGGGACCACAAAACGCAGCATCCATACCAGGATAAAAGAACACGAAAGACACTGCAGACTACAGCAGCCAGAAAAATCTGCAGTAGCTGAACATGCTCTCAAGCACACTGGACACAAAATCCTTTTTGAAAACACAGAGATACTGGACAACACCAACAGCTACTATACCAGGCTATACCAGGAAGCCATTGAGATTCACAAACACCAGCACAGTTTCAATAAAAAAGAGGAGAGTCTAAAAATCAACAAAACCTGGCTACCAATCCTGAAAAATACAGCCTGCAAAAGGTCAACGAACTCAGCTCAATCACCAGGACGTGTGAACAGTTCACACAATGAACTTGCTAATCACCCCCAGCAGCCCCTTGTTAGCAATTCAATAGAAGAAAAAACCCTGCCTAATCCCCAGGAAGATACACACAGATTCTGACACCAAAACAAGCAGCCACTCAGTAACTCAACCCGCCCACACACACACCCAATCCCCCTTCCCCCCAGATCTCTATAAATATCCACAGAAGGGTCACATCACCCTGGGCACAGAGAGAACTGCTCCTGTCTGTGCTCCTGCACTCTGAAGAGCCGGTCACAGGTGCTGGCGAAATGTTAGGAAACAAAACTTCAAGAACACACAGCCCGGAAGACCCACACCAGCCACAGAAAATTGGATGTCTATTGCACCATTCCACCCCCTAACTATATATAAGCACAGTAAATTTCAGAAATGAAACCCACAAGAATTTTGATCTTTGTAGGTGCTTATACATTCCTTCTAGTACATACCCAGCCCATATGAATGGTAAGGTGCTGTGCCATCAAAACCTCTAAGCAGTTCAGCAAGACTGCTATATGCGCAAAGATGGAAGGATCCACAAATACCTACAGTGGAAGAATGGATCATTAAATTAATGGACTTGGCTCAAATGGTGAAGTTAACAGCGTTAATAAGAGATAATACTGTTTCTAAATTTGTCTCATCATGGCAACCTTTCTTAGATTACGTGCTTGTGTGGGAAAAAAATGAGGGTTTGATTATGAATTTTAGTGATTAGATGGTTTGTGTTGCTAGAAATAATGTGAATTTGGATTAATTAGTGGTAAGAGATTAACTTTCTTTTAATTTGTATTTATATCTGTATTGGAGATAGTCAAAAGTCACTTTCTGTTTCATCTTTCTATCTACTCTCACTATTTTAGTTTTTGTCTTTTTTCTTTTAGTTCTATTGTCTTTCTTTGCTGTACTCTCTGTTTTGTATTTTAATTGTACTTTCTATATGCTATAATAAAAGTTTTTATTAAAAAAAACCCCTCTAAGTGGTTTAGTAACCGTGGTCCATTATGAAGACAACCTACATAACAACCTGACATATATGAATTCTGGTGTTTTTTTAATGCAGACTTTTGTTTTTTAAGATTATGGGACTTTTTCACTTTCCTTTTAAAACTGATATTGAAGCCAAAATCCAGGGTGAAGTGGAATGTCAACTGGATATAATGAGAGGGTTGGATATATGATTATATACTTACCAATGAAAAGTAAGTGATACGTTGCTAAATAATTGCCAGTTTGAAGTGTTACCTTCTCTCCCAATTATTTTGTTGTGATGCAGTAGAGCCCGAGAGATACAGATAGTAGATAGAAAGAGATAGATAGATGATAGATAGATGATAAATAGATAGATAGATATAGATACATACATCCACACAATTATTCTTCTACATAAGTTGGAATTGGGAAAGAAGCAAGTATTCACTGATGTTTTGAGAGAGAGAAAAAAAAGAAGCATATATGTCCAAAAGTTTAGGAAATAAACTTTATACAATTAACAAATGCATAGAATTAAAACAAACAAGCTGTAATATGTTTTCTCATGTGACAGTGTACGCCAGTTTCAAATTACTCTTCTAAAGAATTATTTTGAGTTTACTCAGAGGAAAACATATTACATGCTAAGAGAAGAGGAGGAGGAGAAGGAGAAGGAGAAGGAGAAGGAGAAGGAGAAGGAGAAGGAGAAGGAGAAGGAGAAGGAGAAGGAGAAGGAGAAGGAGAAGGAGAAGGAGTTGTTAATGAGTGTGTGCATACCTCCCTGTTGGGCACTGCACTTTAACTTTGCACTCTGGTCTACCATGGTGTTCCAACCCAAAGCAGCTGTCATTCTGAAGTTTCAGAAACAGATATTTTCTGTTGTAACAGAATGTAACAGGATTACATTCTGTTGTAATCCAGTATATATGGTATTAGCCTATACTCCATGCTGAAGGCAAATTTGGGCAACTTACTGGCATCATTTATTTATTGGGAGGCAAATGAAATAGATTTGATAAATGTAGGCATCTGAGGTGGGGTGACACATGAAAAGATCAAAAGAGAAAATAAGAGGGAGAAAAAAAATCTATGCTATCATAATATCTCCTGACAAGCTGTGATGAGTTGGGTATTGGAGCTGTCACTTGGAGAATAGTAACATAGGGTGCTGCCTCCCAGCTTAAATTCTGCAGGAGGGTGCTGAAGAGAAAGAGATGTTGGAGGTATGGGTAGAAGCGTGGGTCTGTTTGTGAGATGCTTTGAATGCTAGCTCAAGGACATTTTCAAATGTCAGGAGCAATATTTATTGCCAGGGAAGGCAAGGAGTGTCTATTGACACTTTGTATAATGTAAATTTTTAAGAGTCATCTTGCTATGATAGCTAGGAAAGTATTCTAAAGAAATTAACCTAATTGTAATTTTAAGAGAGCCTGTTCACAACCTTTTAAAGTTACATAATGAACATTAATTTGATTCTTTGACCAAATGTTTTAAAAAAATGTTGACTGTGTCATTGCATACTTTTGTCACATTCCACCAACTCCTGTTGCCTTATATATATATATATATATATATATATGGGGCTGGGTTATTTGAGGGACTGCCTCTTTCTGATTGCATCACCCCATCTGTAATGGTATGTGAGCATGATCTTGGGAGGCCCAGAGACACTGCCAAGGAATGGTCAGATAAGAGACAGCATAGCCTGCAGTTGGATAGTGAGCAGAGCAAGAAGCTCAGAAGAGACCCTCCCTAATTTCTTGGGGTGTACAGGAGATGGGGAGAGAATTGTACTTTCAGGCTTGCAAGATTCTGTTAAAGTAGCCTTACAATAAAGTAGATTTAGTTCATCTGGTCATATTTCCTGTCTGGTCTACCTGGTAAGGCTGACATTGTACCATTAGGTCCATCAAAAGAGGCATGCCCTGAGACTCATCTATTAGAGGATGTAACAGGAAGAGAGCCTTTTCTGTTGTGGCACCCTCTCTTTGGAACATCATCTCCTTGAAGACTAGATTGGCCTCAATCCTACTGGCTTTTTGCAAAGCCTTAAAGATGTGATTTTGTCACTGGGTTTAGAGATCCAGATGTGTGGCACAGCCTGTTCAGTGGTTGTGTTAATTTGGTGGTGGTGGTTCTTTTTACCTTAAGCTAAAAGGTAAAATTGTATTGTATTTTATTGTACTTATTGTATTTGTCTGTTTTTATATTGTTCTATGTTTTTGTATAGTTTTTAATTGTTCTTAACTGCCCAGAGCTGCCCAGAATCAAGAATTTGAGATGGGTAGCCATATACATTGAACTAATAAAATAAATAAATAAAAATAGAAAAGCAAAGCAAAAGAATTGCTATCACAGGAAAAGATTTGGTAGTGGCAGCAAAACCAATAGATCCCTTAAAGATCTCCTTAAGTTTTTCTGATTAAGCTTTGATTCTGAAGAACAAAAGATAGAAGGACCATCCACAATAGTTAAGGACTACCAAGTTAGTGTTGCCTCTCAGTCCAAATGCTACCAAATGTGACTGCTGGACACATCACATGGATGATGAGGGAGAAATGCATCTCCACGTGGCTCTCAGTTGTCCCAACTGAGGGATGCTCATCTTCTTCCCCACCACTTCTCCAATACCACTTGCCTTTGTCCGGACATCAGCTGCACTTTGTGGCAAGGTTGAAGCAGGCAGTTAGACTAAGAGGCAAGCCCTTCTCAGAGAATGTGGCAGGCTGCCATTTATTACTTTAGCATGAGCTCCTCCCCACACTCCTATCCAATTCATACCAAACGGCCAGAGCTTTTTTTTTAGACTTACCTACCAACCATCAATTAACAGACTTCAATATACTGGTAAAGGAATAATAAGCTATCCCATAACAATCACGGTTTCTCTCCCTCCCTATCCCTGCCCAGTGGGGAAAAACACTGTCACCAACAGGTTAGAAAAGAATCCCAGCTCCTTGATGCTTTTGATGACCTTCCACCCCACACCCCTTGCTATGTTTAATGAAAACCTACATTGTGATTGTTTTATGCAGCAAGGAAATTGCAATGATCTCGTAGGTCTGGGTGAAAGGGACCATCATTACCCAGTGCCATGGAAGTAATCTCAGTGGCATGCCAGGACTGGGCAGATAGAGTCCAACCACAGACCATGTTTCTCTCTTAAAGCTGACTGACTGAAGCTGAGCCTTCGGTAGCAGTGGTGATGTGGCAGTGTTTCTCACTACACTTGGGGGAAGCAGGCAAGCTCAGCCAGGGTTGGGAGTGAAAGCAGGGTGGGGCTCTGTCATGCCAACAACATGCCCACCTCCTTCCCATCCTGATCTTGTGCTGCCTGAGGCAGCTGCTTTGCTCATGATAGGTCAGTCCTAGCCTCTGACTCAGTGGAATCACTGCCTGGTCCAGTCCAGTTATAAACTTTGCAGTCTTCCCTCAGTCATGGTTCTGAACTGTTTGAGTATTTCATCCAGAACATTAAGTCCCCCATTTATAAAAGTACAGGAATAATGACTTCAGAGGGCTATTATTAGAACAAATGGGACAAAGATTTCAAATATTGAAATATTGACACCCAAATCTTGCCTCCTACAGTGCTAGCAGTGCTGTTATCTATTTTCAGTTCCTTCTCAATGGGTACTCTTTTATCCTTTGTGTGGCTGATTTCTTTGAATAATCATAAAAGGTGGGGATTACTCAGATTGGGGAAATGGCATGAGAGGATACCCCCCCAAATGCATACATGCTTTATCGCCCAGTAAGACCTCCTGCTATTGTCAAAACCGGCCCCTCAGAATGTGATTGGTGGGTGGGAGGGCTGCCAGTGAAGCAAAGAATCTCTCACTTTACCAGGCTGGTCCAGTAATCAACTGCTGGGCATGTTGGCAGCTGATCACTGGGGCTGTCCTGTAAAGCAGGAGAGCCTCTCTTGCATTGGGCATTAAATGGTGGATAAGCAGTTGCACTGTGCATTAAAAGTATCTACTCCTGTCAAAAACCCAGGTAAATAAACTTGGCAGTGTTGTTGGCATCTGATTGAATAAAAAGAATACTGTGGTTGGTGTCTAATATTATTTATTTATTTATTTATTTATTTAATTGATTCATATGGCTAGCCATCTTGCAAATGCAACTCTGAGCAGCTAAAAATACATTAAAAAGCAATTTTAAAAAGCCCCCAGTGACAGCACAAGCATAAAACTATCTACAACACTTGCCAAGAACAAACCCAATAAACACTCAGCAGTAACAATAACATCTCACAGGCCATCTAACCTCCCGACCTGCATGTCCTGGAGGACATCCAGGTTTTCAGTACTATCCAAAGGGCCAGAAAGTCAGGGCCAATCTAATCCCAGGAGGGGCAGGGGATATCATGTTCCAGAAGACAGGCACTGCAACACAAAGGCTCACTTCCTAGGTTCTGTTATATGGCGTTCTCTAATTGAGGGGACCTGGTGAGGCAGAGAGAAACCACCTGGGAGAGGTGGTCCCGCAGGAACCCCACCTCCATGCTGTGGAAGGCCTTAGAGGTGCCAATCAATACCTTGAATTCCATCCAGAAGCACATGGGAGTCAGAGCAGCTTGCAGAGCAGAGGCGTAATATAGATGCAACCATCTGCAGCAATTACTGCCCATGCCACCCTATGCTGGGCTAATTGCAGGTTCCAGATGGTCACCTGTGATTTGAACAGAAGCTGTGAGTTCAAGAGGACCTGTACATTGCACACCTGTTCTGTTTGGGGTACTCCAATCCCACCCAGAACCATAAATAGAAAACACTGGATCCAGGATGCCTTAAAACCCAAAACCACTCAGTCTTGCCAGTTGTGAACTGAAGCCTACTGTTCCCTATCCTGACTCCTTCAGCTTCCAAACACTGAGACAAAAGCTCCACGGCATCATCTAGTTGGCCCAGGGTGGAGATGTAGAGCTGGATATCATCAGCATATTGATGATACTTCACCCTGTGCTGTTGGATAGTCTTACCAGTGGCTTCATGTAGATGTGAAATAGGAATGGGGAGAATATTGAACCATGAGGGACCCTACAGAAAAGGGGCCATGTACTAAATTGTTTTCCCCCATTATAACCAACTGGAACCGGCCCTGGGGGAATGAACCCATGATCAACAGTATCAAAAGCCGCCAAGAGATCAAGCAAAGCAAGGATGGGCACACCACCCCATTCTCCTCCTGCCAGAGGTGGATGAAGTGTGAATGAAGTGTGATCAGTGCTATTTCAGTCCTGCACCCAGGTCTGAAATCAACTGAAAAGGGTCCAGATAATCTGTTCCCGCTAGGATTCTCTCAAACTGCAGGGCAACCACTAGCACAATATTGCTGGCACAATCATGAAGATATAAATGACAACTTCCAAAAGCAAATTGCAGATATTTTGAAGAGGCATGAAGTTTTGGCAATGGGAAAATTACCTTGACATCTGTTGAGAATGAATTCTGCCTAGCATGGTTTTTCCTGGTTTTTCCAGGAAATTCCTGACTTGTCTTGCCGACAGCTTGCTCTCTCAGAGGGTGAAAGAAGACACAAAAAGGTAAAATATCCTTAATTTGATACTGTCCAATAAAGAACATTTAAGAGGTAGCAGAAGCAGGAATATTGGGGGGGAGGGGAAGTACACAAGAATATAGTCAAACTTGTATCCTGGATTTTTAAAAAAAATAGATTTTCATAAACTCAGAGCAATGAAAGTATGAGAAATCAAAAGGAAAAGGAGCTCAAGATGGATATTAAAGGAGGTACTAAAGACACACTTCCCAACAATTCCAAAGGGAAGAAATGGAGGACAACAGCAGAAGCCACCATGTCTATTCAAAAAGTTTAGTGAAGACCTGAAAACGAAAAGGACACATATAGGAAGTGGAAGGAAGGCCAGATCACCAAGGAAAATTACATAAAGTAGCTCAGAACTGAAGAGAGGGTGTCAGGAAAGCTAAAGCTGAGAATGATCTGAGAACTGATTGACAGTTCTAAAAACAACAAACTGGATTTCTTTAGATAATTAGTATTCCAGCTACTCAATAAAAACAGAAAATGCCAATAAGTAACACAGAAAAGATAGAACTATTCAGCTTCAAGTTGGTCACAGTCTTCTCCAGCAAGAGGGTATGTATTCTACTAGGCAAATGTGAAAAGCAGTATGAGGCCATAGGCAGATGTTTGAACTGAAAGTAGATTTTTTTTCCAAGCACAAATCTCACAGAGTCCTTACTAGCAAGCTTATTAAGCAGAATGTAGGCATGTCATAAGAATTCCAGCAAATAAACCAAAAATGTCCTTTTGAACCAGTGTGTGTGTATGTATGTATGTGTGTGTGTGTGTATATGTATGTATGTATGTATGTATGTATGTATGTTTATATTAATGTTCTCATAGCTCTATGGTATAGGGGCAAGAGGTGGGTTTTTTCTCAGATCTGTAGGTTCTTTAGGTAACAGTCACTTGAATCCTCACCAGTCTCTGAACCAACTCTTAGAAGCAGGATGACAAGGCAGGATTGAACATGAAATTGATAGAAATACTTTTCTGCCTGGGTGCTGTGTCAAGTTCTGGACACTGCTCCTTAAGGAGGTTTCACAGAAATTGCAAGTGGTTCAGATAGAGTCAAGAAAATGTATTAGGAGTTTAGAAACCAAGTCCTCTGAAAAGAAGTAGAAGGAGCTTGGTGTATTCAACTTTGATAACAGGGGGTGGACATGGTATTACTCTTCAAATATCTGCATGAATGTAACACAAGACCTGCTCTCTATAGACCCAGAATGCAGGATATAGATTGATGCTCTCTAATAACAGGAAGGTAAATTCTGACTGAACTTTAGAAAAGGCTTCCTAAAATAAGAGCAGTTACATGGAGAGGTGGTGGGCTGGCTTCTCTTTACCAGATGTGTTCAGACCCTGAATAATCACCAGTCAGGGATACTTTAATTTAGAATCCTGCACTGAGCAAAAGAATGAACCTCATGGTCTAAGTGACTTCTTTCATCTCACTGGAATTGTTTTTAAAAAGTAAAAGAAACAGTAGGAAACCTGAATTCAACTTGTCAGGGGTATTTAAAAATCAGCCTTGCTGAGAGCCATCTGCAAGAAATGAAGACTGAATCAGAATGTGGATTGGAAATCTCTCTGAAGGATGCAGTCATTTATATTGGCTCTTAAAATATATAAGACATCTTAAAAGCATCACATCACAACCACCAGATGTTCTACCTTGCTATTTAATCCAAAGCTTCTTAAGAAAATATACATATATTTATTATATTTATATTTAATTTTTATATTAGGATGGCTGAAAGGTGGTTTGGGATCTACTGTTAGATCTCAGGGTCATCTGAAATAGAATGGCAAAGAATTTTGATTCCCAGCTGCTTAACAATAGAAATGGCATTATTTTCTGATCCTGAATCAGTTGCTGAAATGAGGATATTCTGGAGTTTCACTGTGAATGGAATTTTATGTGGAAAGATTAAGAGCTCACTTTTCGTTCTGATATGCAAATTATTAAATTATTTGGCTCAGGAATCTTAGAATTTAAGATGTCTTCTTTTCAAGAGTGTTAGTGGCTCTTAGGACTATAATTTTAAGGAAGTCTTTTGTCACCTATGAATGGCCTGGCAACCCCAATTTTAGCCCCTATGCACATGATGCCAGCCTTCTCTCATCCCTAGACTATAATTTATCCAGATCTACCCAGTGTCATCCTTCCTCCTTAAGCTGCCATGGCCCTGTCACAGCACTATTATGGGTACAATTCACAGTGCTTTTCTTTTTCTAGAAAGTCCATATATGTGACCAGATCAGATCAGACTTGATGGATGGTGGTTTTTGTAGTTATTGTAAGGGCAGTTCCTTTATTTTAGAGGGAAGAACAAGATAGTGATGCTATTGGTTATTCATCAACCAATCAATATGCTTAAAATATTTACCCATTCATTGATGTGAACAATGTATTTGGTTAGACATCAGCAAAACAGAAGAATATACTGAGAAGAGTCAAGACAGCTATGATGTTGTAAATTAGTGAGGAAAGGCTCAAAACTGATCTCACAAAAGGATGTCTCCCTCCTTGCTTATTTAATGCCTTTAATGCCTAAGATGCTTTACTGAACTTCATATGCCATAAAAAGCTTATATTTTGATAAAGCAGAAGAGGCAAAAATGACGTGGAGGAAGAAAGTACTTGAACGGTTTAAAATGTGGAAGAGCCATGCTTTGTTCACTGTGTTTTTGTGTACCATCTACATGACATTCATCAAATTGCTGGAGTCCTATTTTTCCACCATCTGTTTTTAGACTACAAGCAAACCAGAATGGAAGAGCTACCTAATGTTCATAGGTGAAGAGTATGATAATGCAGCTTTCATAAAATTATAGAGTGGAAAGGAGGCATTTAGGGCATCTAGACCAACTCCCTGCTCAATATAAGAACCCAAATTAAAGCATCCCAAGCTGATGGCTATCTCTGCTTGAAAACATCCAAGGAAGGAGAGCTTACCACCTTTCAAAGTAAGTGGTTCCACTGGCTTTCCCTATAGTTTGAGTCAACACCTAAAATTTCCATCCAGCAGGCCGATCCAGCAGGAGATATACAGAAAGTGCTAACTGCCTGAAATGTAGATAATCAATTGCAATTCCGCATGTAGTATATTCCTACATAGCAATTACTGGATATCACCAGCTTAGAAGTACTAAACAATATAGTGGCAACAGACATCTCATTCCTTCAAGGCAGAAGGTGTTTAATCAAAATCAGGTGCTGATGCTGCTTATGCCCAAGAAGGAACAATACAGAGACTTGTATTTCCCCTTAAGATCAGCAAACTGTAGCCAGGTTTATAAAATGAGATCACTACCAAACAGTTACTTAACAGCAAGAGGAAGCCACAATATATTTAGCAGTATGTGATGTGGGACAAGATCCTCATTTTGTAATTACTTCTGCCCAATAATTTTAACTACCTTGTTTCAGATACAAGCTTGCAAGATGAAGACTAGCTATAATACTGCCGTTCATGGGAGTTGTAGTCTAGTCCAGTCCTTCTGGACAGCATCAGTTTGGAAGAAAGTTGCCCTAGAACATTCTGGAGTGACAGTTTTTTATACCAACAGAAGCTGTCCAATCCAACGGAGAGTCAAATATGCATAGGCCTATTGGCTTCAGTTGGCTGAAAGATGCATAATCCTGCTTGCACTGTGGATTAAGGCCTTTACATTATTAGCTTCCAAGAACTATGATTGGCAAAATTTAAGAGGAGTGGTTTTTGACAGAAGTTGGTCAATAGTGCCACCTATTCCTTGACCATGAACTTTTCTCTGCGTATGTGTTCTTGTCCAAGGTGGAACATTTTAAATGCACACTTCTGAAGTTAAAACATCTGTCCACTTCTCTCCTAGTTTTGAGTAACAGAAACTGATGGGTGGCTTTAAAAAAACTTGAAAGGCAGTCAGAAATTACCACTGGCCAAGTTTTACTACATTGACTGCTAACAGCTGTCCTGACCTCTTGTTGGTAGGCAAGAAAAAGATCTAAATAAATAGATTTTGACATAAGATGATTTTGCAGCCAGATTAAAGTGAATTAAGCAAATGGGCACAAATCTCTTAGGAGCAAAAATTAGACATTGAAGTTTTTTTCTTGTATAGTTGGTTATCCTTTGTTTTAGAACTGGATGTTATTACAATAAGAGATTCTACTGAATAAGAAATGTTTTAAAAATCCAGCTGGAGTTGAGCAAAGTCCTTGCTCATGAGAGTCCAAATGTATTTGTGTGCCAAAACATACGATACCACTGGAATCCAAGATGTAGGTCAGAGATTCAGGCTTCAAAACATGTTTCCAAAATGAGAACATATCACCCTATATCTGGAAAATTTGGTAAAACCAAATATTGCAGAAAGTCCTCCCCTTCCATTTTCTTACAGCAACTAACTAATGAAATGGAGGAACAAAATCTGATACCACCAGCTTCTGCCTGAAACTGCTAAAGCCATGGAAGATTCTAACACCACCCCCTCCTGTTTCAAAAGGCATGGAGGGGTTATGAAGATGAGGCAGTCTCAAGAAACAGAATCATATGCTACTCAGAGAAACCACTAGCCAAGGAGCAATTTGAGTGCAAAGCTGTTGTGGACTAATTCAGCTTCTAATTGCTGTGATAATTTTTCCATTGTTGGGAGTCATTTCCACACATTTTAAAGGAAAAGATCTCTCTCTCTCTCTCTCTCTCTCTCTCTCTCTCTCTCTCTCTCTCGTCTAAAAAAGAGGGAATACCACAATTAACAATAATAGCACAGAAGATCTATTCTGGGAGAGAAGGCTTTTTGTACAAGCAACTTTGCATAGGCATGCATCTATTTGGCACATGTTTTCAGTGCTTTAAATGAAAGCCATGTCCTCAGAGCTGGCACATGATTCAGGAAGCAAAGAGGCATGCAAACATAGTCGTCTTGGCGGGATGTTGCAGATCACCCAGAGAGTGGTGTTGCTTTCAAAATTGTCTCTTGAGCATTCAGACTGAATGGTCTTTGAAAGCAGTCTAGAATCACCTCAGGCTTTATATTTTCTAAATATAGGTTACTTTGGAGCAAAGCTTTATATGAGTGGGACCAGTGGAGGGACAGATACTCTGGTTTGAATTTAGATGGCAGCTGTAAAAAAAAGCCCCAAGAAGACTTGACACATTGGGTCCCAAGCCCACAATAAATCATGCAGCTACATTTTCCATCAGGTATCAAGTTCTGATGTAAGTATGCCATGCTCAAAATGTTATTTGGAATGATTTGTCATATAATGACAAAAATAGCCACCGCTGACCTAAAAAGCTAGTTTGTCAATGGTATGGCACTACTCTGGTCACTAAGACTTAGATCTCTTGATTCATAATAAGCAAATGTCAAATCACAGAATTGTAGAGTTGGAAGAAACCACAAGGATTATCTAGTCCAACTTTCTACATGTGCAGGAAAACTAATTAAACCATTCTTGAGAGGTAGCTGTCCTCTCTTTTCTTAAAAAATCTTCAGAGATGAGGAACCCATAGCCTCCATAGGTAGACTTGGTACAAATCTTACCATCTGGATTTTTTTCTTATATTTAAACTAATTTAGGTATCTGTTCATTATGCCCATTAATTCTGGCCCCTGCTTTTGTGGCAATAGAAAATAGTTCCTGATCTTCTTCTCTATGGCATCCTTTTTCTCCAGACCGAAGTTCTGAAGTTTCTTCTGCCTGTTCTCAAGTCCTTGTAGCTTCTTTGTCACCTCCTCTGGACCTGTCCTTATCTATAAATATCCTTCTGGAAATGTATGTCCAAATTTGTACATAATAGTTCATTGTGGTCTCACCAGTGCACTTTGCATGTATGCCCTAAATGTAATACTTTACACTGATCTCTGTTGAAGGACATCTTGTTCTTTCCAGCTAGACTTCCATATAGTCTAGATTAGATTGCAGTTCCATTCTGGGTGATTCTTAGTCATCCTAGATGTTGCCAGACTTCCCAATTTTGTGTCATCTGCAGATTTCACAAGTAGCCCAGCAACCACATTATCTAGCTTATTGATAAAAATGCTAAATAATATTGGCCCCAAGACCAATATTGGGGGTGGGACCTCAGTGGTTACTGCTGTCATACAGGTAGTCCTCGATTTACAAATACAATAGGGACCAGAAAATTCGTTGTTAAGTGGTACAGTCATTAAGCAAGGCATGTGCCTGCACCCAATTTTACAACATTTTTTGTGGTGGTCATTAAGCAAATCACCACAGTCATTAAGTGAATCACATGGTTCCCCATTGATTTTGCTTGTTGAAAGCTGGCTGGGAAGGTCGCAAATGGCAATCACATGATCCCGGGACACTGCAACTTTTGTAAATACATGCCAGTTGCCAAGTGCCTGAATTTTGATCACGTGAACATGGGGACACGACGATGGTCCTAAGTGTGAGAACTGGTCCTAAGTCACTTTTTTCAGTGCCATTGTAACTTTGAACAGTCACTAAACAAATATTTGTAAGTCAAGGACTACCTGTAGAGGGTTAGAACTATTAACGCTGATTAACTGAGTGCGATTAGCCAGCTGGTTGCAGGCCCACTTTATGGCAGTGCTATCTAAGCCACAGTTTAACAGCTTGTCAATGAGAATTTATGTGGAATCTTGTCATTTATCATTAATTATCACTAATGATGAAGCCTGACAAACTAACAACTTTTTTCAGTGACAGAGTGAGCAGTTTGGTAGATCATGGAAATGCTGTAGAAGTAGTGTAATATGATCTCAGTAAAGTGCTTGACAAGGTCTCTCAAGATATTCTGTGGACAAGACAGATAACTGTGGTCCATTTGAAACTGTGCTGTGGTAGATTTGCAACTGGCTGAACAGCCAAAATAATTGTCATGAGGGAAGTATCAAGAGCTCTCCAAGGCTTTCATCCTTAGTCAGTGCTGTTTAACATATCTATAAATTATGAGAAGGTTGAATAGATCAGATTTGCAGATGACACCAAACTAGGAGGATCAGCTGATACTTTGGAGGGCAAATTCAGAAATTAAAATGATATCAAGAAGCTTGAACAATGGGCCAAATTCAATAGAATGATATTCATTTGTGACAAATGTAAGGTCCTCCCTCTGTGTAAGAAAGCAAACAAACAAATGCAGGTGTACAACACTGGCAGCACTGCATGTGGGGAAGATCTAAGTGTAACAGACAAGCAGTTGAACATGAGCATGCAGTGTTTAATTTATGCTGGATAAATTTGCTGGATTCCACTTAAGCTTTTGCTGGGTAAATTTGGCTGGCAAAAGAGAAGAGTAAGAGAAGATACAATAACAGTTTTCAAATATCTAAAGGACTGTAAGAACTGTTAAGCAGTCCAACAGTCTACCTAGGACAGTGGTGGACTTCCATTATCTGGATATTTTCAAATGGGACTGAATAGTCACTTATCAGAGATGGTTAGTATATTGACTAGTGAGTTGGACTAGATGACTATTAAGGTCACTCCCACCTCATATAGTCTGTGACACATTCTTCTGGCAAGGATCATGCTGAGTAGAGCTGAGAGAAGGAGTTGTTAAACTATAATCGTATGTGAGGCTGAAATGGAGTACAGCCAGAATTTTACCATTTGCAGACTAAAAACTGAAGTTTTATAACAGAGTCAGCTAACAGAACATACAAGAAAGATCAGTTTGGTCAAGCTGAAGTTCCTAAATAAAGCCTAACCCTAAATAATTTTTTTAAAATGTTGTATTAATGCTTCCAGCTCACCCACAACCATTTGGCTTCTTTTTAAAATGTGCACTTGCATGCTTAACATTCTCCATGTGTTTAGTATATAACTTCCATTGTCTTTTTATTAATTTTCAGATTGGACTCTAAGCAGTCAGAGAGGCATATTTTTCTGCAGTGGCTCTCTTTAACTCCACAAGCATAGGCTTTTAGGAAAGTCTTACAGATCCAATTACTTTCTGTGGTCTTCTTTTAAGCAACACTTTTATAAAACAGCAGTGGTTTCTGGTTTTTAGTATTTTGGAACAAAGTATTTATTTTGTTATCATCTGTTTTTTAAAATTAATTTTGAAATGTATTATTTGTACTTTTTTTTAGTCTATAAGTCAATTTGGGAAGGTTTTTAAAATCAACCTTTGGTATTTTAAATAAACATGGTGGTATTTTAAGTAACAGATGCCAAAAGATAAAACAAGGACTGGAATTTTAGAAGACTGAATAAAAGCATCTGGTGTACTTCTGGCACTCCATAGAGGATATAAAATAAAGTACCCTTTGGGATAAGGAGACAAATGCTTTCCTTGGATATTTGGTAGCCTCCACTTTGATCAGCTTTCTCTGGCCTTTGCCTTCACACCACCAGCAACAAATGTGAGGAAAATGCTTTGAGGATGGATTAGATGGGATTGGCCAGGCAATAGGGACTTGGTGTGTGGGCTTGTGGTAATGGTGCAGGAGAGACATGTATATTTGAAATGGCAACTAAAATAGAATATATTTTCCTATAGCATTATCTTGCCAGGGCAGACATGTTGCAATTAAGTCAGATAGTTGAGTACCAAGGCAAACAAGCACCTTATCTGTATAGTGCCTGTCTCTGCTGATTTCAGCAATCGTACACTAACCCTGAGTGAGATACATGCATGTGAGCTGTAACCATGGTCTGAGATGGGTGGCTATATAAATTGAATAAATAAAATAAAGTAAAACATAAAAATAAATAAAAATAAACCATGACCTCTTTTACCTAATCATATTACCCTTGGAAAGTTCTGAGTTAAATGAAACTGGGGCTTCTGCCAAAGTTTGTAAAGCCAAAGTGTAAAGCCAAAGTTTGTGTTGGCCTCAAGGGGGTCTGATTTAAGGTATTTGCATGATAATATAGAGGCAATCAACTTTTTCATGGTTAAACATAAAGTTCTAAAGACAGAAAAACATAGACATACTTACACATGGATACATCTACTTACACTGCAATTTTTTCTTACCCAGAACTTAGTTTACTCACAGTAAAACTAAGAAGAAACAAGGGAAGAAGCTGTTTTCCGTCTAGGGATATCTTACTCCTCCCTGTACATAGAAATATATCTGAATACCTCATACTGGAAGTAAAGGACTGCAGAAAGTGTGATTTATTACTGAAAGGCATTTTCCAAGTAGAAAGCTAAATTAAGTGGGCCATGTTCTGATCAAGCAAGGCAATTACAATGCTACCTTAGTAGACTTAATATTTTTCTGGGCAAGAGGTTCTGATCTTTCAGCAAGTTAGCAGTCACCGCAAATCCAGATGGTCAGCAGATGGCCACAAAGAAAAATAGAAAACACTTTTTGTTAGCATCTATTATTTCTCCAGATTTTTACGGCCCACCTGGAACCTCTTGAGGGCTTACTGTAGACTGCCAGAGGCTCCTTGGGCTTCTTGGTGATCATCCTGCCTTTGCTCCTGCTGTTTCAAAGGAGAGAGTGCCAGCAAGCAATAAGAGTGTGAATCGCAGCTATCACTTCTTCATTTGACTTTCTCTCTGGGCAACTGTGGAAAAGGGACAGTGGGGATATGGGTACCCACTAATGATTAGAGTTCTGCAAAGCTCCAGAGGTTCAACAGCTTTTCTGTTGTTTGGGGATTGTTATATACAAAGTATAATGTTGCAACTATACTTCTATGCATGCAGCATGTTGGGGGATAGTGTTGAGTGATGTGACAGATTCTTTGACAGTGACATGAGCACCCAGCCAATGCAATTTATGGCCTCATTAAAGTCTCTTCTTGTCAGAGCTCTTTTAGGCTGGCAAGGCTGACATTACTTTGGGCTTCATCCACTACTTCAACTCTCAGCTTCTTTAATGTAGCCAGCATCAGCCTTAACTTCTGTCTTGTATTAATGGGATATTACACATTGCTGCTGGTCCTGTCATCACAACTGGAAGCTCAGATCAGCTCTCAGCATTCCTAATATGGGCTTAAGGCAGACCTTACTTTTAAAGTCTACGTGCTTGGGGCAGATTTAAGTCTCTTAATAAAAAGTGAATGGGTGCCAGTTTAACATCCCAAAAGGGAATGTGAATTTCTCTGTGCCAGCTTCTTTCTCTATGGCATTGCTTCTCATTGTGCTATTGTTTTCTGCTGCTTCTCTTAACTCAGAATATTATTAGAAAGCCAAAATCCAGGGGCATCCATGGGGGGGCCGGGGGGGGGGGGCGGAATCATAAAAAAAAGTAAAAAAGGTGGGCATGACTGTGTGAGCAAAGCCGTGTCTCTTTTTTATGTGCACACAATATGTACGATACGTGTTAAATAGAGGCAGAACCACGTTGTCTTTTTTGACTGCCCTTGGGGGGCCTCCTTGCCTTAACCCTTACATGGCTGCTTTCCAAGATGGACTAAGCTTGCCACTAATCAAAGGCAGCAATTCCACAATTCCACAAGGGTAAGTCAATGTGCATTCTCCTGAGTACTGTCCAAAAGAGTTTTGCCGCTGTACCCTATCCAACCTGCCAGGGCACCAAGGCCTATGAAGAGGGGCTTGCCAACTACCTTTACCAGCCCTCTTGGTACACCAGGAAGCCTTGTGAACAGAGGCAGCAAAGCCCAAGGCAGCTGTGGTGCCTCAGTGGAAAGTTTTATTTATTTCATTATACTTGACAACTGCCCCAATCTATAAAGTCTCTGGGTAGTTGACAGCAAAAAGCAATAAAAACCAAACCACTAACAGATAGAGAAGAAATAAACCTCGGTATAAAGGTTGTTTAGGATCAAACCAAACCAAAGGCGTGGCATAAGGCACCTTGTGGAATGCGAGGAGGGAAAGAGCCAAGCGTATTTACGGGGGGGAGGGGGGATGAACATGCCTGAGCATGGAGAAAACCATGGAGATTTCAGTATCTAGCTGAAATCTGACAGAGTTAAAGTTCTGTAAAAGGTTTGCCATCTCTGTTCTTTTCATTTAATTCTGCCAAAACATCAAATATTTTGACATTTCCCCATTATAGCCTACGGGCCAGCATTTTTTAAAATTGAGACTTGGATCTCAAAGTGGCTTGAATCAAATTGAGCTGCCATCAAATCTCAAATCAAATCAAATCATGCTCTTTTTGAAACTTGAATCTCCCATTTGAACTGAATCAGGGCTGATTTGCATAGGCCTACTAATATATCCTGCTTAATCGGTCTCAAAATCTAGCGCTTGCAGTTTGTAAGCTACAGATAGTAAAATGGGAAGATGGCTGATAAATTGCATTGCCTTCTCTGATAACAGAGTTTGCTCACTTACCTTTATTGCAAAATCACATTTCCTGTAATCTCACATTAAGAAAAATGTATTCTGTAGCACAGTTTTCCCCAGCATGGTGCTTTATAGATGTGTTGGCCTTCAACTCCCTTAATCCCCAATTTAGTTCTAGTGTGATCCTACAGCAAGCTATTGTGAGCAAATTTTCCTCTCCTCAATTTCTATGGAAATACCAAGCAATTCTTTGAATACATTAAAAAGAATGGTGACCATTCTGATTTTCTACAAAGCAGAGCAGTTTTCCATTTCACATAAATTGCTGTCTTCATCACCCAGTTCAGAAATATAAATAATAAAAAAGACTTGCTCCCAGTACCTACCTAGCCTGTCTTAACATCCTTGATATTTGGACAATAATGACTTTTACTTTTAATCTCCCTTTTCTCTTTAAGCTGTTCAAGGGGCATGCTTCCTTTTTCTGGCCTGGATTTTATTTCAAAATAAAATTTAATGTTCTTAAAAAATTGTCCTCGCTGTTTCTATATTGATTTTCTTAGCCAAGCAGAAGCACTGGAAGTCACACTTCTATTCCATAGCAAAGGTGGTCAATAGCTTTTTAAATGTAAATGTAAGTAAACAGTGGGTTGAAATTTGATCTTGTTTTGCTCAAGATCTTATTCAGAATCTTACTAGATATTTTTAAAGCAACACACAAATGGGAAAAAGCTTCAAATATAAGCTGTAATTCAACACAGAGAAATCAGCTCTTCTCAATTCATCAGTTGGAGGGGGAAAAATCCTTCAAAAAGAGTACAGCAGTTCCCAGGCTTCTAGGTGAGGATCTATGGTGGACTAGATATCCCTGAAGCAGTGGGGATGGCATTGTGGTAGAGATTGGTGGCCAGACAGGGAATTCTGGCCAGCACAGTCTTTCTGGATGAAGGGGAGATCATGAGATTGCCCAGTTGCACTTTGGACAGCTGCTCCTTATGAGTTGACTGCAGGAACTGAGGTTTTTGCAGTCAACTTGTGAGTTGAGCAGCAGGGAGTCAAGGGATTTCAATCAAGCTCACAGGGTAAGACGGAAGTTATGGCTAGAGAGCTGGAAAGAGAATTAGATAATTTGGCACTACTGGAACTGACAGAAGAAGGAATTTTGTTTGAGATTTAGAGCAATTCTGGAGGATTCTGATGAAGATATTAGAGAAAGCGTTATTAAAACGTTAGCAAATTTTTTGGATTGGGATGAGGAGGATACAGACGCAGAAATTGATAAAGTATATAGAATAAATACAAGATTTGTGAGAATAAGAAATGTTCCAAGGGATGTCTTGGTGCACTTTGTCAGACAGAAGACAAGAGATCAAGCTGCAAAGCAGCATTTTAATACAAGACTGAAGACTGATAATACAGACATAATTGTTCTTAAAGAAATTCCTATTAGAATCTTGCATAAGAGAAAAGAGTATTCTTTTTTGACTGATAGTTTAAAACAAAAGATTCAGTTTTGATGGGATAAATTGGAAGGAATGATTTTTACTTTTAAACAGCAGAGATTTTGACTAAATTCTGTCCAGATGGTGAGGGAATTTCTAGAAAAATTTAAAGAGGAATTGGAGGAGTTTCAAATGGAGGTGTCAGATGAGACTACACAAAAACTTCAACAGATGCAACAGGAAACTGAAAGGGATGATACTAAATGTGATGCTACAGGTATTGACTTTTCTAAATTTTCAGCTTGATTGTAGATTACAAATGCTTAACATGGAATATAAATGGAGCAAATGCTTCTCAAAACAGAAAAAAAAATCATTATTTGAAAAAAATTAAAACAAGATATAATTTGCCTATAAGAGACACATATCAGAAAAAAGGACATAAAATATTTGATGTATAAAAATTTGGGTGAAGAATTTATTTTAGCAGGAACTAAAAAAGAAATTGAATTGTTCTCTATATAAATCCCCAACTACAACCAGAACTTGTACTGACTAATGACCATGGTAAATTTGTTGGGGTGGAAGTTAATTTGTATGGGACTAAGACTCTGATATTGGGAATTTATGCACCAATGAGGAAAAAGTAATATGGCAGAGGACAGGAGTCACATGATTGCCCTCTCTATATATATAGATTGACCCTTATATGTATAATGTATGTATGTATGTATGTATGTATGTATGTATGTATGTATATATTCGGCACCTACCTGGACTAGACTGGATCTCTTGATTTGGACTGGATCTTAGGATTCAGACTTTTTTGGCTTTTCAGTTGGTTTGGAGCTGGAGGATGGGGCTGTGTTTGTTACCGGCTGTGCCGGCTGCATCTGCTACATTGCCACGCCCATAGGTCAAGCACTTTGGAGCTGTTAGGAGCTGGGCGCACTGGGAGGTTTTGAGGCTGGAAGAGCGGACTGGAGATTGAAGGAGTGGGGTGCAGTGGGCTGGAGCAAATGCTGTCACATTCTTGGGCTGGGCACCAGCCTCACTAGGAGGTTCAGACTGGGAGCTGGCAGCGCTGGGATGTTTGACTGCTGAAGGAGCTGGCTGGAGGATGGGCCAGAGGAATTGGGCTAGAAGACGGGTCATGCCTATGGGCCGACAGATTTACTATGCTTTTGGGCCTGTGCTGGCATTAGGAAGGTTTGGAGACTGGAGGAGGGCTGGAGGACGGACTGCAGTTGTTATTCTGGCTGCGCCAGCTATGTTGCCACATTGGCCACTTCTGTGGACAAGCACTGATCGCCCTGGTTGTGCTGTGAGCCCGGTGATCAGAGGAGTGGGCCAGAGCCCCTTGATGGGGTTGCTTTTGCTGCATCTTTTTCTGTTGCTGGCGTCTCTCACCCCACAGACTGTATGATTTTATGGGACTTTCCATCTGCAGAGGCCAATCAGGATTCTGGAGCTTTGGGGTATTGGTGGTAGCTGGGCAAGGGGAGGGATAGCAGCAGAGAGGCAGTCTGCTGTGGATCCTTTCCCCCATAGACCCTTTCCCCCTGTTAGCTCCAGAGAGAAGGAGGAGATGATTACTTGCCTCCCAACTCTGTCTGCTGGCTGGGTGGTTTTGTTTGCATGATTCCCCCAACTTGGGATGAGAGCCTGAGGTATGGGTTGGTTGGATGGGGTGAATGGGAACAGAACCCAAATCAGCAGGTGAGAGCAGCTGGGAGGGGATTCCTGTGAATGCTGGTATAAGTGTTTCTATGTATGCTTGTATGTGTGTGGGTAGAGTGGGGAAGGTAGGTGTTGGGTACCCTGATGCTGCTGAGAGCCAATGGAGCTGAAGTGCCTCAGGGTGCCTGGCTTCCCCTCCCCAGGATGGATGTAACTGAACATTATGGGAGGTTCCCAGCCTTGGGAACTGGGTGGCCTGGAGGTGAAGATAATGCAGCCTTTGGGGGGAAACAGGCAGGCCACAGTATTACAGTGGTGATGGGCATGGAGAGATATGGTGGGAGATGAGGAGTGGGCCACTCCCAGGGAATGTGGGACTCATGTTTCATACCGGTTTCATCTTCCAGCTCCTTGGTCTCAGCCCCTGTACCTGGACAGCAGAACTTCAGAGGCTCTGGCTTCCGGATGCTGCTTCTAAATGCCAGGTCAGTCTGTAAAGGCCTCCCTTATCTGCAATATGCCCAGCTGGGTTTCAGGTGTGGCACCAGCTGAGAACCTGGGGCAGGAATGGTGGTGTGGCGATTGTCATCCAAGAATCACTTACAGCTTTCAGGGGCACTGCCCTGCAGGTCACTGAATGTGAGACCCTGTTTATTAAGTTGGGTTCTAGGGATCAGCTGGGATTGTTGCTGTTGTACAATTGCTGTTGTAGCCTCCCTGCTACATAGCAATGTCCCTACCTAAGCTCCTTGACTTCATTTCCAGGTTGGCGATGGAGTTCCCCAGACTAATGGTCTTGGGGGACTTCAATCTGCCTTCCCTGGGAGTAAGATCTGAGGTGGCTCAGGAGTTCATGGCCACCATGACAGCCATGGACCTATCCCAGGTTATCCAGAGCCTGACATGGAACAGTGGTCACAGGAACCCCAGTGGTCTGGAGTTCCTGTCAGATCAGTGGCTATGTGATCTGAATTTGTGGATACTCTTGGTGTCTCCCTTGTCATGGTCAGATCACGCCCTGATCTCCATGGGATTCTCTGGTGCCACTATCCACTGCAGGGAGGCTGGATCCATTAGATTGGTCTGCCCCCGGTGCCTGATAGACCCAGATGGGTTTCAGAAGGAGCTGGGGATTGTTTCTGTTGTTCTGCTGCATGGTCCATCTGAAGCTTTGGTTTCTGCTTGGAATAAGAGGGTGGCTGAGGCCTTGGATTGGATCAATCCCATGTGACATCTCCCCCCTCCATAATCCCACCACTCCCTTTCATTTACAGAGGAGTTGAGGGAGTTGAAATGAGAGAAGACATGTCTAGAGCGTTGCTGATGCTCAGCTAAGGATGAACTCGACCAAACATGGGTTAGAGCTGCAATTAAGGCCTACCTTATGAAGGTAAGGGCGGCAAAGAAGCAGTACTTCTCCTCCCTTATTGCATCTGCAGATTGCCACCCCATAGCCCTGTTTTGGGTGACACGAGCCCTCTTGGGTAAAGGGGACCCAGGGAACCTTTTGCAGGGAAGTACAGAGGAATTTGCTCAGCATCTGTTGGACAAAATTGCTCGGATTCGCTCGTAGTTGGATGCTGGCCTTGTTGCAGGTCCTGAGGAGATGCCTGGGGTGGAGCCTTGCCCTGTTATATGGGAACGGTTTGAACCTGTTGGACCTGAAGAAGTGGACAGGGTTCTTAGGACTGTGAGCTCAGCCACCTGCTCTTTAGACCCATGCCCCTCCTGGCTTGTGAAAGCAGCCCGGAGGGTGTTGTGTGAGTGGGTTCTAGTGGTGGTTAATTCTTCTTTGAGTGTGGAGGTTGTTCCTTCACCTCTTATTGTGTGGGGTGCTGCAGGAGTCGGTGCTCTCTTCTCTCCTATTCAACATCTACATGAGACCACTGGGTGAGCTCATCTATCGCCATGGAGTGAGGTATCATAAGTATGCTGATGATACCCAATTGTACATCTCCGCTCCTGGAGAATTAAGCGATGCCGTGGACCTCTTATCGTGGTGTCTGGAGGCTTTGAGGGGCTGAATGGGGAACAACACTGAGTGGCTTTGGGTTTTGTGACCCTCCAGTTCTGGGACTATACCATCTTTGGTACTGGATAGGGTTGCACTGCCCCAAAGAGTCCCGGTGTGCAATCTGGGGGTCCTGCTGGAATCACAACTCCTGCTTAATGAGCAGGTGGCAGTCGTGGCTAGGAGGGCCTTTGCACTTCGTATTATGCGCCAGTTGTGCCTGTTCCTGGACTGAGGGGCTCTACTCACGATCACTTATGCCCTAGCCACTTCCCACTTGGATTGTTGTAATGCAGAGTACATGGGGCTGCCCTTGAAGAGTATCCGGAAACTTCAGCTGATGCAAAATGCAACAGCGCAAACAGTTGTGTGTGTTTCTGGTAGAACTCACATTACACCTCTGTTTTGTGAGCTGCATTGGGTACCAGCTTGTTTCTGGGTCGAATTCAAGGTGCTGGTATTGATCTTTAAAGTCCTACATGGCATGGGACCAGGTTATCTGAGGGACCGCCTCTCCCCGATTATATCTGTTGTCCCACCAGATCCAGCAGAAAGGGCATGTTACGGGTTCTGTTGCCTAGGGAGATACATTTGGTGGGCCCTAGGTGGCAGGCCTTTTCTGCTGTGGTGCCTGCGCTGTGGAATATCCTCCCCCTGAGGTGAGGCTGGCTCCATCACTTCTGTCTTTCCGAAGGTCCCTCAAGACTTGGTTGTGCCATCAGGCCTGGGGACTCCAGGGGACTGGTGAACTAGTGAGGTTGCTCCATTATTATTAATATCCCTTTGCCCACCACTTCTTTTTCTCACCTTTGTTTTTTAATAGTTTTTAATGTATAACAATAATATTTTTTTAGGTATTTATTAAATGTTTTAGCTTTGTTGCCACCCAGAGTCACTTGTTTTGAGATGGGCGGCTATAAAATTTGACAAATAAAGTACTATTCTATAAAGGACTTATGGAGAGACCAATAGGTTTCTGTTATGAAAATTGGTGTTTGACGGGTGATTGGAATGGAGATCTCCCCACAACTGGATAGATCTTCTGAGAAAAATATTAAAATCACTCAAGGCAAATTACCAAAAGTTTTCTTTGATTTGATGGACAATTTAGGGCTTATGAACATATGGAGACAGAAAAATGGCAATTCAAGACAATACACTTACTTTTCTGAAAGACATAGATCCTTTTCATGAATAGATATGATATGGATTTTGAAGAATTTGGTTATTAAGATTTCTAAAGTAGAGATATTACCAAAGACTTTTTCGGATCATAGTCCTGTGAGTTTGGTTTATAAAAGGAAATCTAGTTCTTTTAGATGGAGAATAAATGAAATGTTGTTATAGAAAGAAATAGTTGAGAATTGTAAAAAGAAATTAAAATAGTGTTTTGAAAATAATTTAGACAAGGTTACTGATTTAAGAATGATTTGGGATGCAAGTAAAGCTTTTATCAGAGGTTATTTCATACAACATAATAGTGAACTCAAAAAAAAGAGGCAAGAGAAAATACAAGCTATTTGAATGAGATAAAAAGAAAGGAAGAATTAAATTTCCAGAGAAGCATTTCTTAACAAATTAAGCTTTTACAATGACAGTTATCTATGTTAACAGTAAGAGAAATGGAAATAAAAATGAACTATGCAAAGCAAAAAAACCTTTTGCAAACAAACCAAGGAAATGGTTGGCATATAAACTGCTAACAGAAAAGGAAAATGATATTGAAACTACAAGAGGGAGATACTGTATTAACGGATAGTGTGGCCATGCAAAAAGCATTTCATCAATATTATTCTAACTTGTATAAAGCAAGTGACATCTCTCTGGAGAAAACAGATGAATATCTAAAGAAACAAAATTTACCAGAGGAACAGAAACATGTCATGATTGGACTTATAACAATAAGGGAAGTTTCTGAAGCTATAAAAAAGGTTCAGGAAAGGTGCCTAGACCAGATGGATTACCAGGTTCTTACTATAAATGTTTTGAGGATGAACTTTTACAACCTTTGATGGGCGATCTCATTATTGATTAAAGACTACAAGTTGTTTACAACGATTATGGCTGATAGACTGAAAATAATTTTGCAAGAATTTATTCATGAGGATCAATGTAGGTTTTTACCTAAAAGACAGTTAAAGGACAATGTTAGAAATATGTTGGACATTTTGGAATATTTGAAGCAATGTAATGAAAAACAAGCCACATTGATTTTCTTAGATGCAGAGAAGGCCTTTGACAATTTGAACTGGGCTTACCTGTTCAGAGTTTGGAAAGATATGAACTTTAGAGAGAACTTTATAAAATGGGTAAGATTGATTTATACTTCACAGATCTAACAAAGCCTTGTGAGATACAAAAAGAACAAAACAAGGATGCTCACTGTCTTCTCTCTTGTTTATTTTCGTTCTTGAAATGCTGAATAGAGATATAAGACAAGACAAGAGAATTACGGGAAGAAAGATTGAAAAACAAACTTGTAAGTTTAGGGCTTTTGCAGGTATCTTGGTGTTGGTTTTGGAAGATCTTTTAAAGGGAATTCAAACATTGATGGGAAAACTAAAAGAATTTGGTGCATTAGCAGGTTTTAAGATCAACAGAAGATGAAGATGTTAACGAAAAAACATGAAAATAGAGGATCAAACAGAATTGATGAATAAAATGGGTTTTAAGATCGAGAAGAAAGTAAAATATCTGGGTATCACTATGACAAATATGAATTGTAAGTTATTTCAAAATAACTATCTTAAGACATGGAATGAAGTTAAAAAAGGTATGTTAAGATGGGAGAAACTACAATTGTCATTGCTGGGGAGAGTTTCTGTGATTAAAAATGAATGTCCTGCCTAGAATGATATTTTTGTCTGAGACAATGCCGGTTTTGACAACTGATGCACCATTTAAACAGTGGCAAAAGGATATATCTAAATTGGTGCGGCAGGGAAAAAACAAATGAAATATAAGGTGTTACAGAATGCAAAGGAAAGAGGAGGATTGGGTTTACCTGATTTGAAATTGTGTTTTGCAGCTTGTTGTTTGGTTTGGATGAAAGAGTGGATGCTGCTGAGAAATAGAAGGCTTTTGGACTTAGAAGAACATGACCTGAGATTTGGGTGGCATGTACAACAAAGTAAAAGATAATGTGGATTTTAAAAATCATTATGTTAGACATGCCTTATTGAGAATATGGAACAGATACAAATCCAGGTTGTGCCCAAAAACACCTTTGTGCCTCTCAGCAAAAGAAGCATTTTATAGATGAGAAATAACAGGCATACACAAATGGCCGACTTATCATGAGATACTCCAATTCTGTCAAGGGGAATACAAAATAAAATCAAGAGAAGAACTGGTGGCAGAGGGACATAGTTGCCAATGGTTTTCTTATTTACAATTATTAGAAAGATTTAAAGTAGACAAGAACTTATGGTTTTGAACATTGTAAGACTGAGTTTGAAATGGAATTATGTACAAATGAATATGTTATTGCTAAAATGTATAAACTTTTGTTGAAATTTGAAACAGAAGTGAAAGAATGTATGATAAAGTGGACTAAACATTTTGGTTATAATATAGAGATGGAACAATGAGAAAATATGTGGTTGAAAGGACTGAAATTTACACTGTTATAATCTTAAAGAGAATTTTTATAAAATGAGGTACTGTTGGTATGCATCACCAGAGCAATTGTCTAGAATGCATAAAGGCACTTCAAATTCATGTTGGAAATGTGAACAAGAAAGGATGGCTGATATGGGTCTTCTGGGCTGTGTGGCCGTGTTCTGGAAGTTTTGGTTCCTAACGTTTCACCAGCATCTGGCAAAACATTAGGAACCAAAACTTCCAGAACACGGCCACACAGCCCGGAAGACCCACATCAGCCATCGTATTCCGGCCATGAAAGCCTTCGACAATACAAGAACGAACATTTTATCATGCTTGGTGAATGTGTAAAAAAGCTAGAAAATTTTGGATTCAAATTTTTGGTATTTGAAACCAACTGATTCAGAGAATTTTAAAGATTAATATGCAACTGAGACCAGAGGTCTTTCTTTTAGGACTGATGGACAAACAGTTGGAAAAAAGTCATGCAACTTTGTTTTTGTATATGACAACTGCAGTGAGATTATTGTATGCATAAAGATGGAAAGATTCAGCAACATATACAGTGGAGGAATGGTTGGTGAAGATGATGGAACTTGCTGAGATGGCCAAATTGACTTCTTTGATTAGAGAAAATACAGTAACTACATTTATGCTGATTGAAAACTCCTTAAGGACTTTTTGTGGAAAACAGAAAAAAATAAACTCATGATTTATGGTTTTTATTAGACAGGATAGATTATAGAAAGAAGAGAGACATGTACAGTGGGGCAAAAAAGTATTTAGTCAGCCACCAATTGTGCAAGTTCTCCCACTTAAAAAGATGAGAGAGGCCTGTAATTTTCATCATAGGTATACCTCAACTATGAGAGACAAAATGGGGAAAAAAATCCAGAAAATCACATTGTCTGATTTTTAAAGAATTTATTTGCAAATCATGGTGGAAAATAAGTATTTGGTCAATATCAAAAGTTCATCTCAATACTTTGCTATATATCCTTTGTTGGCAATGACAGAGGTCAAACGTTTCCTGTAAGTCTTCACAAGGTTTTCACACACTGTTGCTGGTATTTTGGCCCATTCCTCCATGCAGATCTCCTCTAGAGCAGTGATGTTTTGGGGCTGTCGCTGGGCAACACGGACTTTCAACTCCCTCCAAAGGTTTTCCATGGGGTTGAGATCTGGAGACTGGCTAGGCCACTCCAGGACCTTGAAATGCTTCTTACGAAGCCACTCCTTCGTTGCCCAGGCGGTGTGTTTGGGATCATTGTCATGCTGAAAGACCCAGCCACGTTTCATCTTCAATGCTCTTGCTGATGGAAGGAGGTGTTCACTCAAAATCTCACGATACATGGCCCCATTCATTCTTTCCTTTACACGGATCAGTCGTCCTGGTCCCTTTGCAGAAAAACAGCCCCAAAGCATGATGTTTCCACCCCCATGCTTCACAGTAGGTATGGTGTGTGTTCTTTGGATGCAACTCTCTCCTCCAAACATGACGAGTTTAGACCAAAACGTTCTACTTTGGTTTCATCTGACCATATGACATTCTCCCAATCCTCTTCTGGATCATCCAAATGCTCTTTAGCAAACTTCAGACGGGCCCGGACATGTACTGGCTTAAGCAGGGGGACACGTCTGGCACTGCAGGATTTGAGTCCCTGGCAGCATAGTGTGTTACTGATGATAGCCTTTGTTACTTTGGTCCCAGCTCTCTGCAGGTCATTCACTAGGTCCCCCATGTGGTTCTGGGATTTTTGCTCACCGTTCTTGTGATCATTTTGACCCCACAGGGTGAGATCTTGCGTGGAGCCCCAGATCGAGGGAGATTATCAGTGGTCTTGTATGTCTTCCATTTTCTAATTATTGCTCCCACAGTTGATTTCTTCACACCAAGCTGCTTGCCTATTGCAGATTCAGTCTTCCCAGCCTGGTGCAGGTCTACAATTTTGTTTCTGGTGTCCTTCAACAGCTCTTTGATCTTGGCCATAGTGGAGTTTGGAGTGTGACTGTTTGAGGTTGTGGACAGGTGTCTTTTATACTGATAACAAGGTCAAACAGATGCCATTACTACAGGTAACGAGTGGAGGACAGAGGAGCCTCTTAAAGAAGTAGTTACAGGTCTGTGAGAGCCAGACATCTTGCTTGTTTGTAGGTGACCAAATACTTATTTTCCACCATGATTTGCAAATAAATTCTTTAAAAATCAGACAATGTGATTTTCTGGATTTTTTTTCTCATTTTCTCTCTCATAGTTGAGGTATACTTATAGTGAAAATTACAGGCCTCTCTCATCTTTTTAAGTGGGAGAACTTGCACAATTGGTGGCTGACTAAATACTTTTTTGCCCCACTGTAACTTTAGAGAAAGAGGTAAATTTATAATTGTATTTATAACTGCTGTAAAGATCAGAAGCCACTTCTCTGTATCCTTCTTTTATATTTTTCTTTTACTTTCCCCCCTTTTCTTGCACTTTCAGCTTTCTTTTTTCTTCCTTTATATTAGTTCGTATTAGTTTTTATCTTCCTTTTTAAAACTTTTAATAATAATAATAAAAAAGAGTATAGCAGTTCCCTTTTATCTCCTTGCTGAGGATAATGCTAAGCAAGCTTTTTAGCTTGAATACTGTTTCAGGTATCAGAGTCTAAAAAGATACTATGCTCTGCACATTACAGTAAGCCACAGGTGAGAAACTGTGGCACCACAAATGTTCCCGGAGTATAGCTCCTGGCCAACATGCTTAATGGTGAGGGATTCTGACAGTTGTAATTCAACATGTTTCATATCCAGAGTAAGTCACAGATGGCTAGATCAAGACCTCTTCCAGAAAGAAATACACTCAGTGCTATTGTGTGTTATTTGCTTAATATATGAATCATCCAAAAATTAAAGGCAACCTTTAAATTATGTGATACTGTATAAAATTGAACACTTAAAAGGAAAAAAAATGGAGCCTGAACATTCCAGACAATTCTCTCCTCCAAATTTTTTTTTTTTAATCTTTGTGTCAGTGTTGACTCTTGGCGACCACCTGGACAAGTCCCTGCAGTTTCATTGGCAAAGTTTTTCAGAAATGATTTGCCATTGCCTCCTTCCTAGGGCTGGGAGGGTGTCACTGGCCCAAGTCACCCAGCTGGCTTTGTGCCTAAGGCAGAACTAGAACTCAGCCTCCTGGTTTCTAGCCTGGTGCCTTAACCACTACACCAAACTTGCTGTAAACTTGGCATTATAATAAGTAGTGTCATTTGAATGGTCATAGACTTTTTCCTTCCATTACAGGTAGTTCCCAGTTTAAGAATGAATTCCGTTACCAAGATCTGTCCTTAAGTCGAATTTGCACGTAAGATGGAACAGTATTATTGTATAAGTAGTATTGTGTAATTAACTTGAACCATGGTGTATTTAACTTGAATTTTGATAGATTAGGCTCTCTTTTTACCTATGGGTCTGTAAACTGGGTGTTCTTAATCCAGGGACTACCTGTATTTGGGCAGTGTGTAGGCATATCTTTTTCTAGCTCATGTTTCCACTCTACAGTTTGAACTATTATTAAAGTACCAACATGATAAACTCCTTTTCCATTCTATCTTACAGATCTGTTTAGTTTTTTCTTCTCCCCAGAAAGAAATGCCCTGCTCCAAAAATGCATTGTTTAGCTTGGTATAAAATCTATAATTAAATCTTAATTAGTGTTTTTCCCCAATTTATCTATTATCTATATGAATTTGATTTCAAAGCTGTTTCTAACTACATTGTGTATTATAAGCACACATAAAAATGCTTTTACAATATATACATACTGATTGTCACAACTGCTAATAATTTTGCAGCAGATGTATATCACAAGTACATGCATGCATTATGCATTAGAATTTCAATTCAATTGTCAATTTTAGTATCTTCCATGCCAGTATTTTGAATATAGCCCTAAAATGGAGGCTAGCACAGCATGTTAACTATATCAGTTCTATCATCTTCCAAGAGACTAATATTCTGTCCTGGTACCTGACAAAGTTAGTAAAACCAGCCTAATAATCTTTTTAAAAAATCAAGCAAAATATCTCTATGGGTGTAGGAAGGGAGAGAAATCCTCTGAGAGGAACATTCCATTTCTGGGTTCCTAACTGAGCCGATAAACAGTCATCCAAAAAAGCCAGCTGTTCTCTTTCATCCATTTGAAGTGCAGCTGGAATAATGCCCACAGAGCTTCCATCAACATACTTTCTTTGAAAGCAGCTTGCTAATTGTCTTTCAAGAGATTTATTCCACATACATCAAAATCACTAACAGGAGCCACTGCCACCCAATGGTCATAGACTGCATAGCTCTGAATTATACAGCTGCATCTGTGTGACAATAACATCACTACAATTACTACACTGATAGGATACTCTGTAATTTGTTAATGCCTGCTAGGAATTTATACCAAAGTAGTTGTGACGGGAACTGCACTAAAAGCACACAGGAAAGTAATTTTCCCTTTCTCTGACTTTAACAAACACTGCCTACCAATTAAAAACAATCCTATTCTAACTAAAATTCTAAATATCTAATTTGATATCTGCATTTATTAGAACATTTTAATCTAAAGATGCTATAATTTATTAATACAAATTTCTAGGCATAGTAGGGTTGTGCAGGCGTTGCAAATTATTTGGAATGACTTCTGACTTCTTATGAGCACAGCATTTCTCTATTATTCATAAAGTAGCCCAATATTTTCAGGATTCCATGTAAGATGTTTTAAGGAACCCACTCATTAAAGTTAATGCAATTCTTAAAGTAGCAGCATTTTTTCCTCAGGCTCATATAGAAGCCTGAAAAAATAGGCTGCTTTAATGAAATTCAGAGAAGTGTTGCACTTGGGCAAGGTCTGCAGTAATTCTTCTGAATAATTATCGAAATTTGCACAGGCCTAATGCTGTAGCATTTTCAAAAAATAAGCTAGCTCATTACAATTATATATTTTAAGAGCTGCATATTATATACTGTGTTGAAGAATGCTGTGAAAAAGATAAAATTTCCACCCATCTACTTAAAATACTGTTTATTTGTGATTTAACATTAATTAGCATTACATCTATAAGCAATTTCCAACAACATTTATATATCTTTTTCCACAGGACACAGTTGGCTGGCTCATTCTTATGCCAAAGCAAGTAAATAGAGGCATTAGCGAAAAAAGGTGCAAATAGTTCACGGTTGCATTTTTAAAAAATATTTATGCACATTGCATTCATTTAGATATAGATTTTAAAGTTATGAAAAGCATAGTTCACAGGTTACTTTTCTACATATGTTGTAATACAACACAAAAATGTAGAACATAAAAAAGTTAAGCAACTTAGAGAGTCCCACTATTTTTTAAGAGAACACACTGATTCCAGTATTTTGAGATATTTAAAATATCATTTCCAGATTCACTTCTGCGCTGCACTGCCACACTTACACAGTCAAAGCTAACCAGCCCTGTAACATGCTATACTCAATTTTTGCATGCCAAATCACATCCCAGCCATACTGAACCATCTATATATGGTAATATATTTCAACTGGCAATCTGGGAGTCACATTAACATTTGAGATGCACTTCTTCTTGTGCCTACTGATGTACAAAGGCCATAGTTCATTTTCATGTTTAGTGTGTATTTACAGATTTGTTTTCTTTTTCTTTTTAACTCAAAGCAAAATAAAACTACCAGCAAAAAGAACAAATGGCAGGATCAGCACTTACAAATCAGCACTAATTTGCTCTAAGATTCATTGAGAAGGCAAAACGTAGATTAAAATGATCCTATTAATATCTATTGTAATTTTAAAATATAAAACAGATGTTCCATCAATTTAATAAAAATACCCCCAATTCATGCCATGTATTTTATGAAAAATAATCCACAAACTACTACTCATTTTTCTTCCACTCCCTTATTCTTTCCATCTCACTTTCCCTTTTCCAGTTTTGTCTCTTTTATTTTCTTATGGTCCTTTCCAGATGATCAGTTTATAGTGCAACATAAATGCAGTTGCATCCAAATCGTTTCCTGGGATCCACATATCCTTGCACTCAAATGGCAATATAGGGTCATGCCAGCAATATAAACTTTTCCCAGCTACTGGGGTTACTGCTTGTTAGAGGGATGTCAGAATGTGACTTCAAGAGTGCCACAAGTACTACACTATCAATGACATTTTGCTGGCCAGTGATATAACTTTTCATCCCCTTGTTTTGCCATCCTGTAGCCTTATCACCTGTACTCTATCTCATACCTTGAGATTTCAACTGAAATTTCTGCAAAAATAATTCAGAAAGGCTAAATGAAACTAGGACACAACTGATCTGGATGATCATATGTTATCAAGATTATTTTTCTTCATTCAATAGCAATATTATGAGAAAAAAATATAAGATTTAGAATTGAATCCAGTAAATTTATATGCTCTTAATGTCTGATGTCAGAAGTTCTGGATTCATGAATCATATTTAAGTATACTCTACACCAAGCATCCTTAAATACATTCTACTGTTAAATGCTTGGTTTACATGCCTATAATACTTTATATTGAATGGTATACAAAAATTTCAACATATAAAATTCTTTTTCTGTTTTGCCATAGTTAAACGAAGTTATCAATGTTAAGTGTATAAAACCCCCTTTATTGAAAAATAAGGGCTTTCTCCCTGCCCCCAACTGATAGAATAAAAAAAGTTTTCAAAAATTCTATCTTACTAAAATGAATTATTTGGCAAAAGTTATTATTGATGAATGCAACCTTTTCAGAGTCTGTAAAATTCCAAATGCAATTCCTTTTACAGTTTCCCCTTCTAAAATTACGTGCCACTATATAATTAAATGACCAAGGTTTGAGATGGTGTGATGAGAGACACCCTTTGAGGCAGGGACAAAACAAATGCCATAATCAAGATCATAATCCAAAAAGCATCACCCAATTATATAATGTGGCAGTAGGTTAAAAACAAACACTATCTGATCATCCAGTAGTGAAATTGCTGAAGATATTTTAATCAACAAAAGTCTTCATGTGTAACTTGCTAGATAGGGGTATCTGAAATTACTGTGGTGTTATATTGAATCAACTGCCAGTGTTAGTTTGTGGTGGAACTACTCAGTACTTAAAACTCTCATAATACTTTTTATTTGTACTAATTAAGAGATGAATTCTTCATTTAATTGATCAAAAAGCCCAGTTTCTATGTAATTGTTTCCAGTTCTGTACTTAGGTTAAGGCCCAGTTTCTTGCATAACCCTACTTGACCATTTTAACAACTGATTAGATGTATGATTAAAGTGTCAGTGAAGCCTCAGGCCTCCACCTTTTCCTTCTTTTTGTTTTTTTTCAGGAAGGATGGAGTACGGAATTTCTTCTTCTTCTTCGATGGTGATTTGGAAGGAGAGCCTTCAGGAGAAAGGGCCTCTTCAATCTTTTCAGAAGTCTTAATTGTAATCTCTATATTCTCTACAGTACTAGTGGTTAATTGGCTGACTCTCTGGGCAAGATCCTCTTCCACATCATGTATATCTTCTTTGCCATTCATAACTACAACTGGGAGCTCCAAAGAGATGAGGTTAGGATCCTGTAGGTAATTGTCATTATTTTCTGGAGGGAAAAAAAAGTGTTATTTTATTCTTTCTTGCACTGATGTTTATATAGAACAGATGGTTGCCCGACCATTCAAAAAAGGGCTAAATACAATTCTGGATTGGGACTTTGAGAAAATTGGAACTTTGTAAAATTGGGTAATCTGGACTTCAGTTCCTTCTTATCCCACCAGTGTTGCATTTCTCCTTTTTCCCTAAAGCTTAACTTGAGAGCAACATTAAATAATATTAAACTTTGGCTGTCTGGAATCAAGGTTTTTAGCCAAGTCCCAGACACAACTAGATGTACAGAATGTACCTCTGACTAGAAGGTACACCCTGCCAAGCAGCTTCATGACCTGTTTGTTACGTTAGATTGGCATTAGTAGCCCAAGTTGTACTACATAATGCAGGGAACAAAATAATAATGTCTTTTTTCACAAATAGAAACTGTACTTAAAGCTAGGACATAAATTAACACAATGCTGAAACTTCCCTTTTAGATGACCTATTCTGAAAGATGAATGAGATTAGACCAAAATGATCTAATAATTCATATGGACAGTGTACCAGATTTCAATTTTATAAAATAAATATTAGCTTTCACATATTTTCTATGACTGATCTCAGGAATTAAAAAATAGATTGTAAGGAAGGATTTACAGGCTCACAATATTGTGCATTGCAAATAGCATTTACACCTTCCAGACTCATAATATTGCACATGACGTTACATTATATACCTTCTAATTTGTCAGGGGCATTTTGTGGGGACTGAGTTTGAGAGTTAATTTGGGAAACAGAGGACCCATCATCTGAGAATAACTCCTGATCAGCATCTGTAGGACAAGAGCCTGAGTTAGTAAAAGCCATGCCAAAATAAGCACAACACAAAAAGATCAGTATGTATTAGCACATACAGAAATGCAAGCAATTTAGCTATATTGACCTGATCATGCAAATGTTATAACACTGAATTAGATTATAAACTCATATTATTACCAACCTATGATTATTAAATGTATACCAAAGATGGATCCAAATAGAAGAAAGTATTCCATGAGAACATACTTTCTTAAGTAACAATACAGTACTGTGATTAAGGTAGTCAAAACAATATATGCAGTGTTAGTGTTGAAAATGCTAGTGAGAGACAACAGTAAATTAGTAATGCCTGTATTATTAAAGAGCCTTATCAGATGCTTTGAATGAAAATGGGTGAAAAAATGCTCAAATACAGGGGATTTTTACCTTTGAATCTTTACGCTTTCAAAAATAAGAAATTGGTAAGTTAGAAGTTTGCTTGCTGTAAGACTGCAGGCAATAGAACATACAGCTATTAGACTGTTTTGCTCAGGAATGATGACTTAAAGATTTACATACTGGTTCAAGAATACCTAACTTTCATTTTGCTAACTGTACTTATGTGCTTTTATATTAGTAATATATAAAAGCAATACAACTGTACAACAAGTATTATTAATTCATGTATCCATTGTTATATATTTCTGTATAATCCTATGGAAGTTGATAAATTATCTAAGTTTATTCCACAGATTTAAGAAAGAGAAAATAGTTTTAAATTTCTCCTAAGATTACTAGAAATATGTTCCAAGAATGTGGGGATGAAGAACAGACAATTAAGAAGGGAAGGCTGGATCAAAGGCAATGTTGATTTTGGTCAAGGCAAATGGAGGAAATTGTAGTATGCTTCCTAACAGCTGGAAAGCATCTAAATGCAAGCATCATCGTAATTTGATGAAGGATGGGAATGAAATGACAGAGGAGTTAGCTGCCAAGAGTTGAGAGAAAATAAACTGTAGGGTAGCCATTTTACCTAGAAATATTTTAGAGGAGGAACAAGGTAAAAGTAAAAAAGGTGGAATCAATTGCTTTAATATATAATTGACAGAAGCAATGATCTGGATAAAAAGTATGAGAAATTCATAAGTTTACTAATGTATTTGACTTCATTATTTTTATATAAGGGACAGATAAAGAAGTTTTCTAAGTTACTGAAGTTTCAGCTAAGGCTATTCTTCCTATTTATTTTTGATTTTTAACTGCATTGATCAAAACTGAATCTAAATTCCTATAAAGTTCATGACTGCACTGATGACAACATAAAGGGCCCCTCTTCCAAATCATGAATAAATATGGAAGGTAAGTCTCCTGAAAAATGTCCATTTGATACCTGTCTGAAGGAACAAATGAGCAGAGTATTCCCACGTGGAAGGAGAAACCCTGGGCCAACAAAGAGGGACATTTATCATTTATATACATAGAGAAATCAAAGGAATATTTGTTAGGAAATGTGACAGTAGGAAGAGTTAAATTGTACAGCCCACAAATTCTTATTCATACATGTCTAGTCCTATTTAATGCAGTACTATGTCTGGAAATAAACTCTTGCCAAAAGACATTTCATGAGATACAAAGTTGGTTCATTTTTCAATATATTACAGGAAATAATGCAAATGTATCTTCTACCAATTTACCATCAAGAGGACATGACAATTTAACATAACATGTTTGAATATGCTGTCTTTCCAACTTCCTGATCTATACTCAAAAATCTTGTGGATATTAGTCTATCAATCTAATTCATTCACTGCTTCTACCCCAAGATAAAATATACCTACATGCCCATGTTCACGTGAGACTCATTCAGAAATGAGGATTTGTTTTAAACACAAATGAATAAAAAGATCTTGGAAAGGTAAAGTTATTGAAGTTGTCATTGATTATTATTTAATTTAATGGCTTTGGTTTAGTAATTCTGAATATATATATTTTTTATTTAAACTAATTCCTTTAAACTTAACCTGCAGATGGAAACTTTGAGTCAAACACTCACCCTCAGTGCCTTGTTGTTTGCGTTCGATTGTCTGCTTGTACTCTTCCAGTTCCTTTTCGGTGAGATGACTGAATGGGTTAGGAGGTGCTGGTGGGGTATGCTCATCTTCTTCAAACTGCATGGGCTGGAAAAAAAAATTAATTTGTTAAAATGTAGAAGCAAATTATATTTACATAATTATTTATTTACTGGGCTTATATCCTACTCTAATCATAATAGACTGAGCAACATGCATACCTGATACAGTATTTAGATTAAAACCATATACATAAAATACCCCCCCACACACACACAACTATTTTCAACTGTTCCTGCTGTGGGGATAAAATCCCACAAAATAAGAATAAAGAATGAAACAGAACAATCGTAACACATTATATCAGTTAATAGGCAGGTTAATTACTGAACATAAGGAAAATATTTTAATCAGCACAGCATGCTAACTTTAAGGCAAAATCTATTTATAACACAAACTTGAAAGCTTGCCCAGATTTTTCTTAAGAAGCCTACACCTTTCTAATAATTATCTACCTTAAGTGACACAGAAATGAATGAAAATGACCATATTAATCAACTGGCTATAAGAAACAGACAGATATAATTATATGACTTGAACTGATGGCAGCTTTTAAGCATCTTCTGTGGTAATGTCTAAGTGAGTTGCACCCAGACAGATAAATAGAAACTAGTCATAAGAACAAACTTAATGTAGTGACCTGAAAGGATGACAACCTTGAATTTAAGATGACCCCCCCTCACTAGCCCCAAGGAACAGATAAATACCCAGCTTCCCCACCATGTTAATTTATGGTTGCAACTCCAGCTGACACAATTCCTGGAGATTTACCACTCCCAGTAAATATCCATGTGTCACACTGGTCTGTGTGTATAAACTGACCAAAAGCCACACTTCAAAAAAGGGCCATGAAAAATTAATTAATAATAACTATTGATTAAAGTAATTGCTGCTCAAATAAGGTACCCCAATTGCAAATAATGAGATCCTCCATTTGAATATATTGGCAATCTCTCTCACACAGAAACATGTAATGCAACTGACTTTTCCCACCTCCTTCTAGCAAAAAAGAAAAAAGAAAAGAAAAAGAAACAGCAGGATGGAGATTGGGAAGGCAAGGCGCTGGCATGAGATGTTAAGAAAAAGGAAGAAAAAGAGGGGAACAAAATTGGATAGCAAAGAGGTTGAGGGAGGGAGGGAGGGAGGGAGGGGAGCCAGCCAGCCAGCCAGCCAGCCAGCCCTGGTTAGGCACTGGAATAAAAGTTAACATTCTCTATCCCTTTTGCTCCTTACAGGACATTATCTTTTCAATCCACAGCTTTTGAGAGAAAAAAACTTATGTTCCTATTGGGTAAATAAAATAAATATAATATTTCTCAAGCCCCTTTTTAAGTATTATAGTACAAAATTAAATGTCATGGATTTAACATAATCTAATAGGATACCTTTATAATGCCCTTCCAGTACTACAGAAAAATGGCATTAAACTTTACTAAACCTTACTCTCCTATATTTGTCATAGTCAAGAAACTCAGAAAAGAGCCCTTTTCTGAAATTAGAAAAATTCAAAGTGAGAAACAATGGTGACTGAAAGTGCAGTAAAGAGATCCAAAGATTGGATTTAGTGAACCAAGGCCTATTTCAATGAAAAAGTAAATGAATAAGTTACAGTTAAATATATAAGTGGGCGGCAAGGTTTGGTTCAGTTTGAGCCAGAACCATATAGTGTAACACCACACCAAACTAGTCAAAAGTTAAAACCAGATTCTAAGCACTTTTTCTGCCATACTTTTAAGAGAATCCAAAATACTATGGAAAAAGGTAGTTTGTAGCTACTTGAAGAGAAATCAGTAGGAATCAATATTTGGGATTCTATCATGTAAAATGCAGATTTACTTTATTGGCAGTTTTATTGGATATCCTTATATTTGTCTAAAAACCAGGATTAAATTTGTCAGATAGAGATTCAACAGTAAGGATGGAGGGACATATCTCTGCATGATACCGCCTGTCAAAAAAATGACATTAAGTAAATGCAGCACGTTATGATTTTTTTAAAAAAATGTCTGAAACCTATTTTTAACAACTGGCAAAAATGTAAATGCACAATCCTGTTTTTGATTAAGTCACACTGGCATAAATCAGGAGTGTAAGCCCCCAAGATCCTTATTTTGTGCCCCCCCTCAACTTCCTGGGTATTAAGCAACCCATTTCCTGTTGATTTTTGCTAGGATCTCAAAGAAATAAGTATTATATTTCTAGATATGCTTAGCACATCTTAAACTGCAAAAAATAAATAAAATACAGGAAGTTCTACAAATAAAATACATAAAATGTTTGCTCCTATGTCAATATCATCCTGTTGTCTGCTATAAAAGTAATAAAAGAAAATAAAGGCCTGGCTGCAGAAGGATTGCCCCCATCCTAGAAAGTTGTTTTGGAGAACAAATGTATGGTTCTCCAAAACAACTTTAATATGTGTAGGTTAACACTACTTATTCTGTAGAGGAATTGCATGATTGGTATGTATATATTCGTACTCTTAATTTATTTAAAGTATTTGCACTCTAGTTCTATTTTTATTGCAAAACAAAAGACACAGCCTTATGTAGCTGTCTGGTATTTTAATTACTGAACACAATTAAACAACTTATTTTTAAGACCCAACAATGGATATACACTTACAGCACTTGGCTTTTTATCCACTACAATTCCAGCAAGCAACTGAGATTGTGGACCTGCAGTCTTTAAGTCGTATCGATTTTGCTCTCGAATCTGGAGATTAAAAAAAAGTTTTTAAAGTACTTAGTGCCAATAGGAGGTTTTCTGCATTCATAATAAATTACTTTATTAATTTGATATCATGAGGCTTTCTTTCTATTTAAATTCCTGAACGAATAATGAAAAAATTGACATTTCTGAGGTAATTTTAGAGCTTCCATATAAACATGCTGATGAATTATCACTCCTGCGTTTCTTCTGCCCCAGAGTTTCTGCCCATCGTTAAGTTCATACTTTCAGTTTGACCCAACTTCAGCCTCAACTGCTTGCACTGCTGTAAGCAGTCATTAACTGTCCCCCTTTGAGAACTGCAAAACTGCCTTCTGTTGGCAACAGAGTGTTGGTGAATCTGGACAAAACATTTAAAGCACAGCAGTACTCTGTTGCAATTAACTGCTCTGGCTGTGTAGCTCTAAAACAGCCAATGATACCACAAAAAGTAACGGACACGGAGTTTATTTGCCCAAGAAACCTGCGTATCTAAAACTGATAAGATTCTAGGTTAATATCTGGGTGATATCCCTTCTAAGTATGAAAGCAACTTCTTCTAAACCCAGTCAATAATCTCAGGATAGTGGTATAGTCCTTTTATTACTACCAGATGTGGAACAAAACATTCTCAGACTCTCTGCGTGAAACATCATGTATCTGGCAGAACAATCAAGGGTGGAGCTTGAATTTGATGGAAATCAAATAAAGCATTAGAAAAAGCAGCCAGCAATTTGGGCTTACAAAAATTCCTTTATAATTATTGCTCATTGCCACTCTAAAGTATAGCGAAGCAAAAAAACAGGAATGTGCTACCATGACAGATTTCTTCTTGTGCAAACTACTTGGCTTTTCTTTGAAAACTAAAGAGAAGGAAACTCAAAAACAGCATACTGTTAAATCAGAGCCTAAGGAAGTAACACTGCAACACTTCTATATTTTTTGAAACATATAAGTTTAAAGCAAAAGGGGGTCCCAGAACAGTAATATGGAGTATTCCACTGCCTTCCAAGGCTACCTTTGAAGCACCAGAAAAACTCAATAGTACACAAGTCTCTGTAGTGACTGTTATTAAAAAGTAAATTAGTACATGTAGTTCTTGCTTAACAACGATTCGTTCAGAGACTGTTTGAAATTATGACAGAGCTGAAAAAAATGTACTTACAACCCGTGGCCAAAGATACAGCTGTTGCAGCACCCCCAGGTCAGGTGATCCAAAGTCGGGTGCTTGGCAGCCTGCCTGCACTTATGACCACAGGGGTGCTCTAACTCCCTCCACCCATCTATCTCCCCCCATCTATCCCCTTTTGGCTGCCCTGCACAGCGGCACTCATTGGCAGCAGCGCCGGGGCTGGGGCTGACATACAGGCCCAAGGCCTTCAGCAATCTCAGCCAGCTGCCACTGCCACCAGGCCTCAACTTCAGCCCCAGTGCTGCCGCTGCCACTAGAAATGCTGCCTCAAGCCTCATACTGCTGGCCTTCACCACCTCAGACTGTTCCCCAAGCTATGCCTCTTGTTCCTTCCCTAAAGCTGTCGTCCTGTCATCCCATTCCTTCTCGAAGCTGCGTGTCCCATTACCTGGGACTCTGCCCACTTAATGATCCGTGATTCTCACTTAACAATGGCAGCTGGAAGTGTTGGGATTGCAGTCACTAAGTGAAATGGATGTGATAATTCTCTTAATGACTGCATGAGCTAAATTCTGGTCCCAATTGTGGCCATTAAACAAGAACTACTTGTAATATGGTCATGAAACAAGCCGTACCTTATTCCTCTTTTCCAATACATCACTTGGATTTGTATTCAGAGGAACAAACTGATTTGGATCTTCAATTTTTATTGGAGTTCCTCCACTAATCTTAGATGAATCTTCAGCTTTTATCCACTTGGAAAAGAGGGGGAAAAAAAAGAAGATTTAAGAAATTAGGAAAAGGAAATGAGTGCAGCTTAATGATTGGAGAAGGCATGGAAATTTTTGCAGCAATGAACTTTTTATTTAAATATGCAAAAAACAACACCTAAATGGTTTGAGTGACAAAATTACAGTATCTTCTCAATAAGCAATTTCTTAAGAATATTAAGTGTTATGGTCCCTAGTTTGAATAGATTTTTGTAGTTTTAATCATCTGTAAAATATTTAACCTAGAATATTAAAATAATAAGGATGCCTTCTGTAATAAGTAAGCAGGAACAGTAAATAATTAAGTAGTTAAGTAAACAGTAAGAAAGAAAAGAATATGTAAAGTGAACAGGGGTGTATGGGGTGTCCAGGGAGGGGTAGCACCTCTGGTGGAGAGGCCTGTCGTGCCCTTTCTAGGGCTGTTCATTCACCTTTGGTCCCCACCTGGTGCTCAGCTCTCACCTGTGGCTCCAAGTAGCTGTAACACGTGCAGTGGCCACACCCCATCTCAGCAGACGGGCCAAACCATTTAAGGGTAGCCAACAGGTCTTCAACTCTTGGTGAGATAGGGGATTTATCTATCCTAGCATGTTAATGTTAGGATTTTTTCATGGGAAGAAAGTCATCTCACTATCTTCAAAACATATTGTTGTGACTAGAAAAATCGTGTGACTTAGTTCAGCCTTGTTGGTTTGCACGTATACTGCTATTTACTGCCACCTATTGGCGTCTGTATGCTAGTTACTCAAGGGGTGGCAGTAAAACGGGAGGATTACATGCCCAGCTGCTCAGTAGAATTTTAGCCATCATGTAATCAGTTTTTATGGGTTATGTAGTAGTAACTAATAACCAAGTAGTGTACCTCTTCTCTGGAGAGTTTTTTGGCTAGAGACTTTGTTAAACTTGTGTAGTAGATAAGTCTTGGATGCCACATATATATGAGAAGAAGTGATTTTACTCTGTTTTGTATTAAACTTGTATTTTATGGAGTTTTGCATTTTTATCAATAAACAACCAGATATTTTATACTTTCTGGCTGGATTTTCTTTGGAGAACAAGATAAGAACATTGCATTGTTTAAATCTCTCTAATGCTTGTGTGTATTTTTTGGCCATTTCCTGGGAGTATTGCTGCACTCTGCATAACAGTTAAGTCTGGCCCTGGCAGATTGAGCGGATGAGACTGATCAACAGTCCAACCGTCCAGAAGGCAGGCCCAGCAGGTGTTATAGAGCACTAAGAGCACAACAAGGCACTTAGATGTCCAGGTAATTCACTGCAGCAGGAGAGGTCTTCAGCCGTAAGAGTTTTCTGTGCCACTGGATAAAAGTCTCTTAAGCTCAGAGAGAGGGACTGCCTCTGTGCAATGGCTGTTCCATTTAAAACTCTATCACATCCAAGTTTCTGTTGTGCAATTCATCTTCATTTACAACTCATCTGCAAATCAACTCAGTCCAAACCTAATTCGTTGAGCCCTGCGGTGATGAGGAAGTGGTGAAGCAACAGATGGAGATGACCACTGGCAGTTGTAGTCACAAACCTGCATGTGGGCAGCCCTAGTACCAGTAGTTATTCATCTCAGTACCCAGGGCAGCAGCGATATCTGGCAGCATCCAGGGCAACTGGACAGCCCTTCTAGGATAGCACTGTCCACCCTCGCATGAGGGTGGGGGTTAGAAAAGGTACCCTAAACATTACCAACCCCATCTGGCTAGCTAACCACAGCTGGCAGATCATCTCCTTGGCTGCTGAGCATTAAAAAAAAAAAAAAAAAGAATAAAAGAAAATTCATTTTCAGAGCCTGAAATTGCTGGATAGAGATAAGGTGTCGAGACCTGAAAAACGAACAGCACTCATAGCAGCCAAACTTCGCTGTTATAGCATTGACATTGCTGCACTCAGCGAGGCCAGGCTGGCAGATAAAGATTCATTACAGGAAGCAGTGAGTGGATATACAGTCTTTTGGAAAGGGAAACCACAGATTGACAACAGGACTCATGGAGTAGGTTATGCAATCAAAACTGCTCTGCTGAAGAACACCTCTACTCACTGGAATAAATGAACGCATTATAAAGTTCCACTTTCCTCTCAGCAAGTCCCAATATATCACCATTGTCAACGCTTATGCATCAACTCTCATGAATCCAAATGAAGACAAGGAAGGTTTCTATGAGGACCTGGATAGATTATTTGAACAAACCCCGCAACTTCAATGCTAGGGTGAGGACAGACAGTGACAACTGGGATGGAGTCCTTGGGAGACATGGGGTGAGAAAACTAAATAGCAATGGCCTGCTGCTTCTGAACAAATGTGCCGAGCACAACCTGTGCTTCACTAATACGATGTTCAGATTTGCAAATGAGTACAAAACTACTTGGATGCATCCCAGGTCCAAACACTGGCATTTACTTGACTATGTCATAGTATGTCAGCATGACCTTAAAGATGTCACCATCACCTGCGCCGTGCAAGGTCCTGAGTGCTGGACAGACCATAGGCTGGTCCAGTCTGTCCCTTTATATCATAAGCAACCAAGGACTGTCAGAAAGTCATCCAACATCGGCAGACTGCAAGACCCAGGCCAAGTCCAATGTTTCCGGGATATACTTAATGAAAAACTCTCCAGCAATTCACCACTTGTATGAACCTGTTCTGAAAAGTGGACACAGTTTAAATATATTATCATGCAGACTGCAACAATGTACTCAGACTGAAAACCCAGGTGCATCAAAACTGGTTTGATGAAAATCCCAAGAGCATTTCAGCAGCCCTCTAGGCCAAGAACAAGACCTATGCAGACTGACAGAATAACCCATCATCTGCCTCAAAGAAGACATGTTTAAGTACCTTCAGTCCAAGCAGGATGAGTGGTGACAAAGAAAAGCTGAGCAGGTGGAATGCTATGCAGACATGAGTTCTTCAGCGCCATAAAGTCAGTTTATGGTCCTTCTAAACCAGGATGCTCCCCCCTGCTGTTATCCGATGGATTGAGCCTGATCAAAGAACAGGAAGGACTGAAAAACCACTGGGGTGAACACTTTTCCTACTAAATAAGCCGTCCACAGTTGATTGTGATTCCTCAGCTGCCAGTCTTGGATGCCCTAGACTTGCCTCCCTCTACTGATGAGATCAAGAAAATGATCTCGGAGATGAACTCAGACAAAGCAACAGGACAGGATGGCATTCCTGCTAAGATCTACAAAGCACTAGACCCAAACACCTTACAAGCACTCCAAGACATCTTAGAAGACATTTGGTCCACAAAGAAGATGTCTGACAACTTCTGCAATGCCCTCATTGTAGCCCTCTACAAAAATAAGGGAAGCAAATCAGACTGTGGAAGCTACAGGGGTATCTCATTGCTGTCCACTGCAGGCAAGATCTTTGCCCACATTCTCCTGAACAGACTTGTCACTGTCTCAGAAAAGAGCCTCCCAGAGGTGCAGTGTCTCGGCCAGAACAGACTACAGCAGGCATGATATTTGCCATGAGGCAAGTCCAGGAGAAGTGCATCAAGCAGAACAAGCCTCTTTACTCTGTCTTCATTGACCTGACAAAGGCATTTGACACTGTAAACAGGAAGGCTCTCTGGATCGTCCTGAAACATTATGGATGCCTGAGGAAAGTTGTGTTGATTCAGCTACTCCATGATGGAATGACAGGACAGGTTCTTTACAATGGTGATACATCAGCTGCAAATCTGTTCTTTGCTTGCATGTTGACATGTGCTGTCCAGGGTCTTAAGGAGGAAGTGTACATCAGGTACCGATTGGACAGATCTCTCTTTGACTTTTGCCACTTGAACACATGGACCAAGTGCCTCCATATACTCACCTTCTTTGCTGATGACTGTGAACTCCTAGCACACAAGACAGCGATCTACAGTTGATGCTGAACAAATTCTCAGATGCCGCTATGCTCTTTAACCTGATTATCAGCCTGAACGAGACTGAAATACTTTACCAGCCTGTGCCAAATACCATAGAACCCCATAGAACCAAAAATTGCTGTTGATGATACCAGCTGACAAATGTAAACAACTTCAAATACTTGGGAACCATCATCTCAAGCAATGGGTCTTTGGACAAAGAAATTGACTCCAGGATCAGCAAGGCCAGCGAGGCACGGGGGGGCCATGTACTAGAGTGCACAACCAACACAACATCTGTATCTCCATATAGCTGAAAATCTGCAGAGTTGTGATTATCCCTTCTCTCCCATATAGATATGAGTCCTGGATTCTCTACTGAAAGCACATGAAACAACTGGAGAATTTTCACATGCACACTCTCTGCTCCATTCTTGGCATTCATTGGCAAGATCGTGTCTCCAATCTGGAGGTCTTGGATTGTGCAGGATCCACCAGCATCGAGTCCCTGATTATCAGATCCCAGATGCAGTGGGTGGGACATGTCATCAGAATGGATGACCGCTGTATGCCTCGCCAGTTGCTCTATAGTGTACTGGAGTCTGGAAAGAGACCTTGAGTTTAACCACGCAAGTGCTACAAAGATGCTGTGAAAGAAACCCTATGCCACTATGACATCCAGCCAAGGGAACTAAAAGCTGGCTGCTGACAGAATCCACTGGAGAGCCCTGTGCTATGACGCCTCCACCGGCTTTGAAGACCCATTCCGCCAAAAACTGATCGAAAACTGTGAGTGGCGTCACAGAGTAATACCCACAGTTACTACAACAGTGGACTTCCAGCACCCCCATTGTGCTAGACTCTGTACTTCCGGACTGGGACTGCAGAGCCACATCCGTCTCTACAGATAAAATGCACATCAGTGTGTCTTCTTTGAACCTGAAGGACTACCATATATAAAGCAGGAACAGTGCTATTCTGAGAGACTAAAATCTATATTTACTAATTCATTCTTTAGATAATGCTCTTCTTATTTTGTTTTTTCCTTAAAGCAGTACTTTATTAAGCTACTTAATTAAAAAATTCAAAAATGAACCATGGGTAAATTGTTAAACCACCACCAGGTGGAGCTAATCATTTGCTTACATTTCATTACGATTGATTAGCATAAAGCTTATTTTTATCTATGTTCTCTGTATAATATTGAAAAAGTACAGTACCAGAATAGTAGGGGCAAAAATAGTCTTTGTACCACAATACTTTGTAGAAAAGATTTCTGCATAAACAACCAAATATTTGTTTATTCCTGACCAAGGGCAATCACTTAATTCAGTGGTATTTACAGATACAGTGGTTTACATGAAACTCTTTCTTACACATATCCCCCAATTGTTTTGTATAATTGTTTTTGTCCTGAGCAGATTTATAGTTCATTATATGTCAGCAGTTCTCAAAAAAGGCAAGCTAACAAACACAAGAAACTGCTGGTCTCTCATAGTTCAAAACAGTCCAGCTAACTGGCAGCGCCTAGTTGATGCTGGATGATCTCAAAATGTTAAGCAGGGTCAGACATGGTTAGTATTTAGAGGAAAGACCTTCAGGACATAAAGGGGCTGTAATCTAGAAGGCAATGGCAAACCTCTTTTGTACTGTTGCTAAGAAAATGATATGGAAATGTCTATTAAGTCACCAGGAGTCATGATTGACTCAAAGGAAACTTGACCTATTTTTTTCATCTTAGAAGCTTAGAATAATCTTTATTGCTCAGGAGTACTCCGTACTCAGTTAGGAATCTACCTGGAAACATCAGGATTAAATGGGGCGAGAGATTTAACATGTAATATGAATCTAACGAATCTATCAATAGAAGCACACATGGGGCTAAACCTGACTGATTCTATTATGCAACGAGTGTAATTGATATAATATGTATGAACTAGGGTTTTTTTGAAGGAGTTAGGATTCTCTGACAACAAAATGAACAGCACATTTATGGTGCTATAAAGGGACAGTCTGGAAAGACTTAATAGCTGAGAATGGTGAAAAAGTAGTAACAAACAGGAAAGGATAGAGATAGCTTTGCAAAGAAGGAAATGCTTGAGACAAGAATTCTGCTTACATGGATGGAAACATTATAAAGAAATCTTAACAATTTGCACATATTATTCCAGTAGGAATCAATGAGCTGTTTAATGTTTTTGTACAGAATGCTGGAATACTATATAATCCAGGATAGTATTCCATGTTTCTTGTTTCTCTAAATGGTCTAGTTCGACTCTTAGTGACCACATAGATAGATTCTCCATGATACCTTCTCCTATAAACACACATTTTAAAACTATTCCCATTCTTTGGACAAGTGCTACTTACTGTCGTTTTAGTCCTGGGGCTTGTTTCTCCATTCCGGGATTCTTCAGGAACATCCACTTTCAAATATGTATTCGGAGAGTTTAGCCACCTTGTCTTCTCCCGCTGTTGTTTTTGTGCTAGGAATTTAAGGGGGGAAATTGGGACTGAATCATCATCAAAGGAAAACGCTGTCACAGTAGCTGGGATTTCAACATCACTCTTGTGCCGGGGTTTCTCCCTCACTAGGGGCTGCCGATAAGCATAGCCTGTTCTGTAACCCTGTGAGAAGAAAACACTGTTGTAAAATTGTAGGAAAACACTCTGCCAGCCCTTTGAGGTTGTCCAAACACCAATCATGAGTACTAACACTATGTTTATTGTAAGATTACAGTAATAGAATCTTGCAAGTCTGAAAGCACCCCTCCCCTCCCTTACTTTTACTCTCCCCAAAACTAGGGAGAGTCTCTTCTTGATCATGGTATCTTCTCTGCCAGGTAAGCATACCTTCTGAGATGCTTTCTCCACCCCCATCCTTCCTTTGGACTGAGGTTTCGTTTATCAGACCGTTGTCTAGGCTGTGGCTCTACTTCCTATCTCTCGAGGTCATTTCCACATGCCATTACACACTCTGAGGTTGTGCATAAAATGAACCTAAATAATGTGATTACTAACTGATAATTTCACTCTAAAATATTTGTATCTGTGTTACCAGACAGCATCTTTTGTTATGCTAGGGGAACATTTTCCTTTCTAATTTAGAAAAGGTTTTAAATTAAATGTTATCTTGTGCTTAGAAGAAGGTAGCTTTCAGCTACCTGCTCTTTTTTTCTTCTCCTGGGGTGCCACTGGGGTTCATGTAAGCCCTTAGCATTCTCCAAAAATAAATGGAAGAGGCAAAGAGTAGCTTGAGCTCCACTCTTTGCTAGCCAGCCAGGTTTCCCTCTCAAATTGGGGTGGTGGGGAATGGCAAGGAAAGCAAAACTATTTTAGGTAGCTTGTAAGAACACAGGTGAACTTGGAGGCCAGAGAGGGTTGATGAAATGAACTGAAATGGGAGCTGGGCAGGGGAAGGCAACAGCAAGGAGCTGGGAAAGCCAGCTAGGGTGAGTGGAAAGTAACTAAGGAGGAAAAGTAATTGGAAGATAAAATTAGAGAAACAGTATTTTTTTTATGTGGATGAGTTCTTGAAAGGATGGAATTTAAATGCCTAATGTGGAATATAAATGGAGCAAGTCCTCCTCAAAAAAGAAGAAAATTATTTCATTATTTGAAAACACTGAAACAAGATGTAATCTGTCTACAAGAAACTCATACTAGAAGAAAGGATAAATAATATTTGATTTATAAAAATTTAGGCAAAGAGTTTATTTCAGCAGGAATTAAAAGAGAAATGGAGTTGTTACAGCCAGAACTGATACTGACTGATGATTATGGTAAATATGTAGGGATAGAAGTTAATTTACATGGGGCTAAGACTTTGATATTAGGGATTTATATCCCAAATGAAGATAAAGCAAGATTTTATAAAGGATTCATGGATAAGTTAATGGAGTTACCATATGAAAATTGGTGCCTAACGGGAGATTGGAATGGAGTGGTTTGCCCACAAAAAGACAGAACCTCTGAGAAAGATATTAAGACAACACAAGATGAACTGTCAAAAGGCTTTTTTGATATGATGCATATGATTTAGAGTTTGCAGATGCATGGAGATACAAAAATGGTTCTTTGAAAGAATATGCTTACTTTTCTGAAAGACACAGATCTTTTTCAAGAATTGATATGTTCTGGATTTCTAAGAATTTGGTTACTAGTGTTTACGAAGTGGAGATATTGTCAAAGACTTTTTCAGATCATAATTCAATGACTTTAGCACTTAAAGTGAAGGTACTGGTTATCACCTATAAAGCCCTTCACAGCATAGGGCCAAGTTATTTGAGAAATCATCTATCTCCCATGGTTTCCACCCATTTTGTAAGACGGGGCAGAATTGTTGTGCTTTGGGTTCCCTTGTTTAAATAAGGTAATATACCAGGATCCAGGAAGCATACCTTTTCTGATGTACCACCTGCACTATGGAATGATAGCTGCCACCCACCCACCTCAAGATTTGTGTAGTTTCCATTCTGATGATGTTCCAGAAGTTTTTTTAAAGAACCTGGCTGTTCTCCTAGGCCTTGGGGTAGGGTGTCTGATGTGTGGTTTGGCTGGATGCACTTATTCCAAGCTCTGAGAACCCAGAAATCAGTCTTTTTACACATACCAGGTTATCTAACATCCTCATCAGTGCTTCAAATTCTAGCTCGCCGACTTTCCATTTGAACTGAGAAGCCATACTAAATCCTGCTGCTGCAGCTACCTGATGTGTGAAAGGTTTATATTTCTGCAAGTCTAGGATAAGAAGATTGTCTATACCGCCTGCAGCCAAGGCATGTACCTGTGATATAAATGACATAGTAAATATGCAGCCTTCATGAATTTTCCATAATCAAAACATTTATTAGCAATCTTCTAGGTATATTAGCATGGAAAATAAATGCTACCCAACTTGTACAGAACAATCTGAATAACAGTAATAATAATAATAATTTTTATCCCACCTTTTAATATATTGTTTATTTTATCACTATATAAATATAGTGATAATACAAACAGGTCTTTCCTTCATTGCTGTAATTTCCTAGAAATAATTGCTCCTAATATCAAGGAACTCATTAAAAACACACCTTATCTACTTACACTTTTTATATATAGTATTTTAAAACATTTAGAGTGTTTCACTTCTCTCTTCTTACCTGTGTTTCACAGGCTAATTGCACATTGTAGATGTAGTGAAAGGCCTCTTCTAATGTCTCTCCCAGTGCTACTACCCCATGGTTTCTCAAGACCAGCACCTAAGAAACAGAGATACTTGTAATTGGTAGAAACTGCACAAGTAGTAGAAATTTTCAAAAAACATTAACTAGAATGGAATACCTTACAGCTTGGTCCAAGAACTTTTTGAAGATCTATTCTTTCTTCCTGTTCATCCAGAGATCCCTGATAATCATAGTATGCAACATCCCCTAAAATCAGAGCCTCCTGAGAAATGGGAAGTATTCCACACTTCATGGAAGAAACCTGTTTGAAACATTTAAGATTTCTATGGTGGAGGAAATGTGAAAATATGGACATATTGACATTTATATTTGCCACTATGAGGTGTGCAACTTGATATCCTTCAAGTATTCTACAACTCCTTTAAGTCCCAATTAGCACAGACAATGAATTAGATTATGGTACTTGCAGTCATAAACATCTATAGGGGATCTCCTATCAATGACTGCTGTACAGGAGCAACTCTGATCTTCAATTTCTAAAACATGCAAGGCTCTAGGTTATGTTCCATAGTGGTTCCTCTCTTTATACTATTATATAAATTATGGTTAATAAGAATAAAACCACCTTGACAGGTGAATCAAGCTGAAGAATATGAGAAACTAAAGATACCACAGCATAATTAAAGTTTAATACCATACAGTTCAGTTCCAATATAGCTAAATCAAATGACAATACAGTAAAAGGATAATTTCAAGTCTGTAAATTAATAACAATATAAGACAGATGGTCTGATAAAGATTTGAATAACAATCCATTGACATTTGTCTGTCTGTCCATCTCATCTCATCCCATCTCATCCAACCACAATTGTTCTATCGATTTATATTCAATTTATATTCCACCATAATGCAGTAATAACAGTAACAAAAATATACAAAAATTCATGACAAAAATTTCAAATACTAAAATCAGTTAGCAATTAAAAGCTCAGTTTAAAGAGGTGTATCTTAACTGATCTTTTAAAGGCACAGGTATTCAGGGCTGAATCCAACTTTTATACAACTTCACAATGCAAGCCAATCCAGGCCTGAACATAATTAAGTAAGTTTTGATGAATGGTGAGTCGTCGTCATCATCATCATCATCATCATCATCATCATCATCATCATCATCATCCTGCTAGACTGGTAAGAAACTTACTGCTGCTGTTGCTGGAGTGTGTATGTGGATCACACATCGGACATCAGGGCGCATAGAGTAAATGGCTGCATGAGGACTGAATCCTGCACTATCAATTCGCAGATTGGTACTTCCCTGCTCAACCACATCTCCTATGATATTTACCTTTACCTGAAAAGACAGATTAGGGAAACAATACAGGAAAGCTCCTTTTAATACATTTCAGCTGTCACTGCCAATAGCCAAGGCGTAGGCTTTAGAGCACATCAGGCAGGAAAGAGGGAAAGAATTTGTAAGTAGATTTCTATCAAGGATTTACATGGCTATTGATGGCAGAAGGTTTTTAAAAATGGAAAAACCTGAATAGAATTAAAATCATTATACAACTATCCATTTGGTCAAGTACGTACCAAATTGGAAGCAGACGCTTCAGAAAATGATAGGCCTTTTGGAATGATAAGAATATGATCTTGTTCTTTGCTTACTCTTACCTAGAAGTGAAGAGGAAAATATTACGGCATTGTATGTTTAATCTCAAAGAAAAAATACAGTTCATAAAGGTGAGAACTTTGGAAATACATTTCAATATAGAAATGACTGAACATGTTAACTTCAGGATACTCACTGTGATATATGAATTGGCCAAGTGTGCCCATCCAAATAAGTCTGTAAGCCTATACAAGCTGGCTAATTTACAACGAATAAGTTTTTCTCCTTTACCAAATGTAGTGGTATCTATCCCAGGTAGATCATTAATAGGTGTAATCAGTCCAGAGCCTAAAATAATATTGATAAAAAATTACTGAGAAAACTTTCTTCCAAAAAGCATATAGCATCATATGATTACACAGAAACTACTATAGTTTAACTTTCAGTATCTTTCCAACTGCAGTTTAGACTGCTCAGTATTGTCTGAATAATGCTAATTTTCTGACTTTGCAAAAAAAAAAAAAAAGCATCTTTGAAGTCAGAAAGTGCTTTGAAACATCCTTTGAATCTCAACTCTACAACATAATGTCACTTTTTTCTTTTGAATGTTATTAATATTTTCATCACAGTTAACAATGATTCATTACAATAAAAAAGTTTATCAACATGGAAGAAAAACAATTACTTCAAATTTTAACTAATATAGTAAAGAAATAAAACAGGAGCGTTAGGGACGTTTGTTACATATAGAACACTGATCTGTCCAACATCATATATCTCTATATATTTATAAGAAACTAAATTGCAAAGGGCCAAAGGAAATTTGTAATGATTTTACCAAGATCATATGGGCTGTATATTATCCATAAATTACTGCAGGGACAGGGAACGATTTGATAGAAGTTCTCTAAAATTAGAAAATCAGTCCTTTTAGCCATTTACTTTACTGTACCACATTTACTTACTTAGAGGTGATGAAGAAAATCCTGCAAAAGAACTTGCCATTATGTAGTCTGCAATCTGCTGTAGGGCAAGCAGTCCAGTTGGGTTATTTCCTTTCTTCATCTGCTCTTGTATAAGAGTTTCCAGGTCCTCCCGAAAAGCCTGTAAGATATTAAAATATTATCCATTATAAAACACAGTGGCTAGTTCTAGCAACCAAGAATAATGCTTATTGCCAAACTAATTTAAAGTTAAATCTGAAATATTCTGAAAGCTGATATTCTGTACAAAATGTATAGACACATATACACAAAGAGAGAGAGAGATATTTTTGGGTGTATGTATGTACATATGTGTGGGGAGAGAAAAACGTATGATAGTATTTCCTACTGCTTTTTTATTGTGATAAAATCGGAAAAGGGGTAAACAATAGACCACATACTATTCTGCATCCCATGCAGTCATGGGTTTTTAATGACTAAGGATTATCAGCTAACAATTTTTGTATGCTATAGAGTCATATCTAGAAACATGCCTTCTAGTCTATGAATTCTGAAAACTAGGAAAACAGTATGCATGTGTACACATCGGTTTCCCAAAGTGTACAAATTAGTTTCAGAAGATTTTGAAAATCTTAATAGATATGAAATCAGGTGAGTTGAGGGTGAGGGAAAATCTCTCTGCTTTATATTTGGTCATTTCCCCCCCAAAATGTCCCTTTCTTGCCATCTTTTCTTCTTCTATTCTGTCTCATTCTAGCATGCCACACATTTATATCATGCATTATTCTCCAATCAGAATTGCAAATGTACTTCTGTTTTACCAGTTGCTAGAGAAAAAAAATGTATACTAGACTTCAGGGTCTAGAGCAATAAGTGTAGACACAATAAAAGATGAAATACTTGGAACCATGAACTCAAGGCTCTTGTTTAAAAAACTTTCAAACAGGAAGACTTGTTAAAAATCTTGCCTCATGCTACAGTAAATTCAGTTCCAAACCATCAAAATAAATATACTGCTTGGTTGTATTGAAATCTATGTATCAATTCTTTGACATAAACTATGGCATGATAAGTTAGCAATATTGTAGAACTGAATATTATTTTCTCTTAGTACTTTCACTAAGGTGTACAATGCTAAGCCAGAAAGCTATGCCTGCTTTTCTGAGATATGTTCTTTACAGTGGGGCAAAAAAGTATTTAGTCAGCCACCAATTGTGCAAGTTCTCCCACTTAAAAAGATGAGAGAGGCCTGTAATTTTCATCATAGGTATACCTCAACTATGAGAGACAAAATGGGGAAAAAAATCCAGAAAATCACATTGTCTGATTTTTAAAGAATTTATTTGCAAATCATGGTGGAAAATAAGTATTTGGTCAATATCAAAAGTTCATCTCAATACTTTGCTATATATCCTTTGTTGGCAATGACAGAGGTCAAACGTTTTCTGTAAGTCTTCACAAGGTTTTCACACACTGTTGCTGGTATTTTGGCCCATTCCTCCATGCAGATCTCCTCTAGAGCAGTGATGTTTTGGGGCTGTCGCTGGGCAACACGGACTTCCAACTCCCTCCAAAGGTTTTCCATGGGGTTGAGATCTGGAGACTGGCTAGGCCACTCCAGGACCTTGAAATGCTTCTTACGAAGCCACTCCTTCGTTGCCCAGGCGGTGTGTTTGGGATCATTGTCATGCTGAAAGACCCAGCCACGTTTCATCTTCAATGCCCTTGCTGATGGAAGGAGGTGTTCACTCAAAATCTCACGATACATGGCCCCATTCATTCTTTCCTTTACACGGATCAATCGTCCTGGTCCCTTTGCAGAAAAACAGCCCTAAAGCATGATGTTTCCACCCCCATGCTTCACAGTAGGTATGGTGTTCTTTGGATGCAACTCAGCATTCTCTCTCCTCCAAACACGACAAGTTGAGTTTAGACCAAAACGTTCTACTTTGGTTCATCTGACCATATGACATTCTCCCAATCCTCTTCTGGATCATCCAAATGCTCTCTACCAAACTTCAGATGGGCCCAGACATGTACTGGCTTAAGCAGGGGGACACGTCTGGCACTGCAGGATTTGAGTCCCTGGCAGCATAGTGTGTTACTGATGATAGCCTTTGTTACTTTGGTCCCAGCTCTCTGCAGGTCATTCACTAGGTCCCCCATGTGGTTCTGGGATTTTTGCTCACCGTTCTTGTGATCATTTTGACCCCACAGGGTGAGATCTTGCGTGGAGCCCCAGATCGAGGGAGATTATCAGTGGTCTTGTATGTCTTCCATTTTCTAATTATTGCTCCCACAGTTGATTTCTTCACACCAAGCTGCTTGCCTATTGCAGATTCAGTCTTCCCAGCCTGGTGCAAGTCTACAATTTTGTTTCTGGTGTCCTTCAACAGCTCTTTGGTCTTGGCCATAGTGGAGTTTGGAGTGTGACTGTTTGAGGTTGTGGACAGGGGTCTTTTATACTGATAACAAGGTCAAACAGGTGCCATTACTACAGGTAACGAGTGGAGGACAGAGGAGCCTCTTAAAGAAGTAGTTACAGGTCTGTGAGAGCCAGACATCTTGCTTGTTTGTAGGTGACCAAATACTTATTTTCCACCATGATTTGCAAATAAATTCTTTAAAAATCAGACAATGTGATTTTCTGGATTTTTTTTCTCATTTTGTGTCTCATAGTTGAGGTATACCTATGATGAAAATTACAGGCCTCTCTCATCTTTTTAAGTGGGAGAACTTGCACAATTGGTGGCTGACTAAATACTTTTTTGCCCCACTGTATATCTTTATAAAGCAAAATTTTAACAACACAATTAATTTGTTACTACAAATTTTCCACATTATTCATATGCCATAAAAAACTTTGCCAACTTAGGGCCCTGGTTAAGGAATTATTGTGCATTTCTGATGCAAGCCATTGTGGCAATTCAGAATATTTGCCAGAGTCAATTTCAATGATCTTTTGTCACTTAGCAAGGTCAAAAGCAAAGTAACCACAGCTCTGCAAATGCTGCAACCTGACCCTTCTAACCTTGGCTTTGCATGTCCCTTACTCATAACAGACATCATGGTATCTAATAGTGTGATACTCTGTATCACCTATGCCCAATTCCATTTAAACTACAAGAGTATAAATCAGATGTAATGCAAGTGTCTTGTCAGACGTTGTTGAATGTATCTTTTTTTAAAGACATGGATTAAAATTTGCAAATGAAGCCTTACTTAATAAATATCAACATTCAGCCAAAACTGAGATGACCACAGATTTCAGAAACAAAGATTACTCTTCAAGGGCACTTCACTGTTTTAAACATACAGAAATATCCAGCATCACTTTCAAATGTGTGAGAGCTTTATTTATGATTAAAACTGAAAGAAAAATAATACGTGTAATAACTGTTCAACTAGAAGAGGCAACAGGTCCCTGCCACCCTAGCTGACCTCTGCTATCTTCTTGCTCTGGCTGCTGACCAAGCACGCCTGGCCTGGTCCTTCGCGAGGCAGCTGCTGGCTGCACGAGGCTTTCTTCCCAAGGTTGTGCATGGAAGTTTTCCTTGTGAGACCTGGGGAAGATGGCCTCATGAGTTCAACAGCTGCCTTGCGAAGGGCCAGGGCGGCAGGGGCCTTGGGGTGCAGGGTGGTGACTGTGGCTGGGACTGGGCTGGAGCAGCTTCGCACTGCAATTGCTGGGGCTTCCCAGGCATGGCAGCTTCACATTGTGCTTGCTGGGCTTCCCAGGCATGGTGACTTTGCACCACACTTGTGGGGCTTTCTGGAGAGAAGGCTTTGCTCTGCCCTGCTGGGTGGCGGCTTGGCACCACTGGATGGTGGCTTTAAATCATGCTGCTGGGGCAGCTCCTGGGACTTCCTAAGGTGACTGAGCAGCTGCTTTGTGCTGCACTGCTGGGCCAGGCTGGGCTTCAAGCTGTGAAGGGTTTCATGTTGCACTGTGGGTCAGGGGCTTCTTGCAGTCCCAGAGCCACAGCGTGCCAAGAAGTCCCTGAACTGCAGTGTGCCAAGCAGCCCCAGAGTTCTGGGGCTGCTTGCCGCCCCACAAGGCAGGGTGCAGGGCAGCCAAAAGGCTAGAGATGGGTGGGAGATAGGCGTGTGCGGGGAGTTGAAGGGGAGGCAGTCCCTTACCTTACCAAGGCTCAGGGCTGCGAGGGACTAAGTCTGGAATGGCTTGGATTAGGATGGGTACTCACTTAATGAACCACGATTCTTGATTCATGACAGCAACAGGGATTGCCATCGCTAAGTGATGCAGTCATGTGACATCACACTTTACAACTGCATCACTTAGCGATGGAAATTCTGGTCACAATTGTGGTCATAAATCAAGGACTACCTGTAATAGAAAAAGTGGAGCTTGAACACTTTCTGAAATATTTCTTACTATGAAAATTTAGAAAATTTACCATTCATGTTGATGGTGATAAATGCAGATAGAGAGCAGGAAGTAAGTACAAAGGTGTCTATGTACAAGTAGTCCTCCCTTAATGACCATTCATTTATCGACAGTTCAGTTATGACAGCCTTGGAAAAGTGCTTTATGGCCTGTATTCACACTTGCGACTATTGCAAAACATCGCACCACTCCCCCATGGTCACATGATCACTATTTGCAACCTTTTCATGATGGTCATTAAGCGAATCACATGGTCATTAAGCAAATTCCAGCAAAAAATATCCATTGGGGAAGCTGGATTCACTTAATTACTACATGATTCACTTAACTGTGATTCACTTAATGACTGTCGTAAAAATGGTCGTAAAATCGGTCCAGTCATGTGGTGACTCGTTTAATGATCACCCCACTTAATGACCAATTTTCCAGGCCCTATTGTGGTCATTAAGCAAGGACTACCTGTACTGTGCTTCTACAAGTTATTAATTGCACTGATGTATGCAAGTGATGCTATTATTTTGAAAGAGATTGGTTTCTAGAGCTTTAATGTGTATGTGAGTTCTGTGTGTGTGGGTGTCCTTTTGTTGTATCTGAACAATGAAACATTTTTGAAGGCATTCTAAAGTTCAACAAGAGGATACAAGAGCATGGCAGGGTGGAGAGGTGAGTGTACCCCCCAAAGCTTAGCAAATTAATATAAAGTTTATTTTTATATTTTCTATACTGTGTATTTATTTATTTCACAATGTTTATAACCTGCCCCAATCCCAGCAAACTGTGGGTGGCAGACAAAAATACACAATCATAAAACCAAACATTAAGTTAAAAAGGTGACACCCCCCTACTAAGCACCAAAGGCTCACTGAAACAGTATAGCCTTGAGTTGCTTAGGGAATATCAGTTGGCTTAGCATTGGTTCTTGTGTCATGTTAATATTGAGTTTTCAGGATACATTTAAAAATGCAAAACCTTTTCTTTGGTTGATTTGCTGAGCTTTATGTGTACTCTGTTGATATTGAGCTTTGGAATACATTTAGATGAAGTTTTTCCATTTCCATTTCCCTGATAACACAATATAAATATAGTAGAGTATACTCTTTGCTGTTGCAATGTTAATGTTATTCACCTAAATGCAGGTTTTGTTTATGGCTTTTATTAGCCTAGCAATGACAATAAATGCAGTTTTATAGCACTAATTTGTAATCTGGGGAAAGGAGGCCAGGAACATTTTTGCCCTTTGTTGTGTATCTCCAATCAAGTGCAGACTGCAGTGGAATAGTGTGTGCTCAGTGGCAGGAATCAACAACAAAGTCCAGTCTTTTCTTTCTGTAAGAATCCACAGAACACATCAAACAAGAATCTCAATATGAGCACTGTCAAAGTTCACTGCCTGCATAGTTTCCTATGCTAAAAGCATGAGTTGCTTTTGAGTTTTGTACCACTGTTAGAATATTTGGTGGAGTTGTATTCTGATTTTGAAACAAAACACATTTCTATTTCATATACACCTCTATTTTTTACTGTTTATCTAAAAGCTAGTAATAAAGAAGCCAACTTCCCACCCATCACGATCCTGTTTCAGGCACACAGGTATTCATGTGGCACGAAATAAAACCTGTATTATTTAAAATCATAACTAATCCTCCTTTAAAATGCAATAATGCAATATGGCATGGCTACATGAACCAAGTATTTGCTAACATGTGTATGTTGAGCATAAACATACTACAACAGAACTAGTTCCCAAAGTTCCTGGGATCAGTGATTATTCTGATGTTTTGTCCTTTCCATCTGCTGTCTCTCTGCTGAATATGCCATTAGGAATTCTGAGAATGCTAGGTCTGACAGGGCACAATTTTTTTACTTGATCAAGTTAAATGATTTAATCTAACTGGACAAACACATTTTCTTTTTTTCCCAACACAGGGCTGAGAGAATAACTCACTATCTCACTATTCAGAACACTGCTTGTTCTGTTCTTCTGCTTAGCATCAGCAAATTTCACTCTTTCTAGGCAACAGAAACACCAATATAAAAGCATAAACTGATAGAGAATGGCACATAGATATAGATGTCTACATTTATAATCAAGTAGATAATACATAAAGATAATTATAATTTTTCCCCCTTCATGGTAATGCAGTTGCAGCTTACGCAGGGTCTTTCTGGATTTCCAGGTCCCTCTAAAGTGCACCTTAACATGACTGACACTGTGATTGAGTTGGTCATATCTTTCTATCTGAAGAATAATTCAGAAAATGTATTACACTGGCATTAAGTAGAATAAAAAAAGCATCCTTTATTATAATATTTCTGTAAGACTTAAGAATATTCTAAACAGGTTATAAATATTGCATTATTAAAAGCATTTACAGAAAAGCCAACAATAATGGGGTGATAAATGGAAATGCTGAACAAAATAGTTTAAAGTAATAGTTATCAATATACAGTATTACTAAAAATGTTACATTATTCCAAATTTGGAAAAAAGGAGAAAATAAGAACATTTGGAGAAACCCCCAGTGAATACTTGGCAAAACTACTATGGCTGCAGAATTGTGCCCAGACCTCTTAATGGCTGGAAACAGTTGATAATGAGGTCTTACTAGCAATATACAATCAGCTAATTAAAAACTGCTTTATGCAAAATCCTAATAAAAAATATTTATATACTATAATAAGGGTAAACTGCTAACAAATCTAAACCATTTACAGTCCACTAACTTTAGAATTTTTGTTAAAATTCAGGGCACCACAATTAAAAATAAGTAGTAAAATTGATTTATTTGCTAATTATATCCTCTTCTCCCTTGCAAATTAAAGAAAATCGCTGAAGGTAACATTATATGTAATCAGCATTTTTGGCTCTCATATAGGCCCTTAGATAAATTTGCAAAAAGTAGAGATGCCTTCTTATCTGTTAGAAAACCACAACAAAGAATTACAGTCTTGAATCCATTGTCAACTAACCAGCTGTATATCCTATTTGAGAATGAAATTATTTTATATCCAATGGGGCACTGAAGGACCATAAGACCTTTAAGATGAACTATTCCCACTGACTTTGAAAAAAAATATAATGACATTAATAATTGGTCTAAGATAATACCATCATAGTTGGATAGCTTTGGGCCAGGCATTCTTTCTCAGCCCTAGGAAGAAGGAACTAGCATGACATTTCCAAAAAAGTTGCCAAGAAAACTGCAGAAACTATTCCAGGCAGTTACCAGAAGTCAAAACATAAGTACAAATTTCCTATGCCACCTAGAGGTGCATTTTTTAAGTTGAGGAGCCCATACAAGTCCTTCAATCAATCAATCAATCAATCAATCAATCAACCAACCAACCAACCAACCAACCAACCAACCAACCAACCACTGGAGAATATTTTATGTTATTACATTAAAACCTATTTCTAAAAAAACCAGGGAATTAGATTTTAATGTAATTCATAAGTGTTATTTGATCCCTATGAGATTGCAATACACTTGTAAAAGCAATTTTATGTTGGAGGGAAAATTGTGGACAGACTGGACAGACCAAAAAGGTCTGGTTTGATATCTTTCATGTATACTGTAGAATTATTAAAAAGAGATGGCCTCTTTCTTCTTATTGGCCCTATTATTAGTATCCAATTACTTGCATATACAGCCACTGGATAAAGTGTTATTGACAGTTTTTGACAGTTTGCAATCAAGTTACAGAAGAACGTAGCAGGATATTCAGTCAACCAATGGTACAAAAGAATATGGGATTTAGCCTTACATGAACACTTAATCAATCAGTGGAGGCTGACCAGAGATACTAATGGCTCCACAGGGAGACAGAAATAATTTGACAGGGAAAGTTGGAAAAGTAGAAATTATGTTTTTCATACAATAATTCTAAATCAGATTTTTTAAAATCATAGTTTGCGCAACAAACCATTGTGGGTTGTTTACATATAATGCTAAGTCATAATGGGTGGGTTCACACATTATGCTAACTTAAAAAAAAAAGAGTATGGATTGATGTCATATATAAACTTATGTATCTTTTAATTACCATTTCAAGCACAAATTCTGAATAAATCTTTCAATCCACATTAACGATACAATGTATTGTTTACAAATAAGTTAATACACAATTTGGAGTCCTTGTATCCTAGCATTAGATAATTATGCCTGAAATGAAAAATAGTACACACATTTCCCCTAACTCCATTTTTAAAAGATTCAGAGACAGAGATTATTTTAGCAATGTGTTATCTAGGAACTAATCTACAGGATTCCACAGTAGTACATAGACAACCTAAATACACAACATACAGGTAGTTTTTGTTTAGCAATTGCCTCATTTAGCGAATGTTCACAGTTACTTTGTGACCAATCCTCACATTTACGACCTTCACAGGTCTGTAAAGCAAAGGAAAGCTGAATTAAGATCATAAACACAGGAGTGGTTTCACGTAGCAATTGCTTTGCTTAACAACCGAGTTGTCAGACCCAATTGTGGTCATTAAACAAGGACTACCTGTGATATTGTTTAAGGTTAGCTCTGTTTCTTTGGCAAGGAGCTTTATGTGGAGAAATATTAAACTAGATTTAACAAGCTCTCTTATATTCCTAAAAGTTAGAATACAAGCTTGATACAACTATAAAATCTCTGGATCTAGACTGCACATTAAGATAGATTATTTTATCTCAATATTATTTAATTTTTTTTCAACCAGCTAAATCATGTAACAGCATTTCAGGTAGCCTTTGAATACAGAAATCAAAGTGAGTGGAATGCTAATCTGCATGAAAACGTCCCAACAGTTTGTATTTGATTAAAGAGTTCCTTCTCTTCCTTGTGACTAAGCAGCAATCAAATGAAAAGTAGCTGGAAAGCTACTTTTGTGCAGTGTTAATGAAGCATAGCTTAAGAGGAGAAGGGGAGTAAACTGTGGATAAAGGACTGTTTGTTTGCAGATGAAAACTATACAAACAAATACTGAACAATCTGCTTATGAAAAGTTACAATCATGACATAGTTTCTCTCCTATAGTCAATGAGGTCTCCTTTGTTCAGTCTACTTTTGATTTTTATATTTTTTTTTCATGAACATTTAAACATGCAGGTTTGGGGGAGGGGGGACTTTCCTGTACCCTGAATCCTACTCACAGGACTCTGCAGTATCTGGGTGACTCTCTTTCTTTGTTCCATCATGTTGAAGTCTTGCCTGAGGTCGGGAGACATATTTCTTTCACGGATATAGTCAGGGTCATTTTCATTGATGCGGTCAAAATATCTCTCTTTGTGAGGCATGCTGGATGGTGGAGGGGTTGTGATTACTCCCTGGCTAATCTCAGTACTCATACTTTAATCTTCACCTAGAATAATAAAAAGCCACAAGAAATTTAATGGTATTTAAGAACAAGTAATCTAATTGACTTTACAGACATGAATAAATGTTATCCCAGAAACAGAAAGTAAAATTACGATATCCTTAAAAAATATAATTACTAACTTTTTAGTCATACATTTGTGATAACATGATATATGCATAAAATTACTCACAACAGGTAGAAACAGTTCAAATTCACAAAGAAAAGTGAATGGGCTGGACATTAGCAACAGTAACTACACATGAATCCTATGTATGGAGAAAGGGTGTGGCAGGACTACCCCCAGTGAAAGAGGAGTAGCTTGTACACTGGCATCTAGAAAGTCACATGATTCACTAAAATAAAGCTAGTTTTTTTTTAGAATATTTACATAGTAGTTTTCTCCCATCTATCTATAGTGGAAAAGATAACTTATTATTCCAGATTAAGCTAAATGATAATGCTTGAACTTAAAAAAATATTTTAAAGGATATTTAATATAGTATACAATTCTGAATAGGATTATTTAAATAATCACAAATCTATTTATACACCTTAGCAAGTATTCATGATTTGTGGTTAAACAGAATATTGGGCATAATTTTTTAATTACCATACTGCATACCATACTACTACAGTATACCCACCATGAAGTGATAACTCTTCTAACAGCTCTATAAAGCACAGGGAAACATGAACCCCCTTGTGAAAATAATGTAATATTCAAATTTTGAAAGGTCAACACAAACCGAAGACAATCTTCATAAGACGAGTTAACTAAACAAAAAATAAGGTGAGAAGAAATCAAAATGTGGGGAATGTGCAAGGTGTTACTCTAACAGACCTTACAGTCAATAATCTGAATTGGAGATTCAAACAGAATTGTCTCCTCCCAGTCCAGAGGTCTTTGGAAAAACATGACTGATGTTTCAGGAGCATCAAATTTCCTTCTGCCTATTTACCTCCCACCCGCCTGAAACCTGCAGGTGGCAGACCTTTTTAAGATAAGGCACTACATTTTTCTTAATCATGGGAGCATGAAGCTAAGGGAATGCAGTCCAACTGGCAGACTTATTGGGCTTAACTTAACCCCTTCCCTCATGCTGTATCTTATCACTCATTACATACATCTTATTTCTCAAAATTCTCATACGTATGTATTCATTAAATAATTACCACAACTTTGAAATTTGTTAGAATTCATTTGAAATCAATTGCTTGAGTCTCAATTATGAAACTCTGGTTATTAGACTTATGTATGGAGCTGAAATAGCAGAATGTTTATTTGTATCCTGAACTCTATGGCCTGGAAAAATTAATTACAATATATATAAAATTTTATAAGTAAGCTGCTTTTCCTACGAAATAACCCCCCTAGTCACTGCCAAATATTTTTGTATATGTAGGGAATGACAAAAAAAAATAAATCAGTATATTTATTTCTTTAATCATTTTTAACTGATAGCAACATAGCTTTGTGTGTGTAAGCCAGAGCTGCACAAGAATTCAGTCCCACTTTGCCTGGATAAGCTGGCAGCAGGACCATGTTCTGACAGGGCTCTGCTTTGTGTGCACATAGGGAATAAGGATCTGATTTAATGCTGAACTGGTACCTGGCATCCTCAAAACTACTGAGGAGGAGCTCATTAGTTTTTCTGGGGAGGAACAATCACACAAAAATAATTTATCATCTTGGAAGTTATGGCACCACAAAGTTGAGAATCCCTGATCTAAATTGTAAGAACATCTCCATTTATGCCTGGCTAATTAATTGCTTTTGGAAAATAACTGCCATGCTACTTTGTAATAATAGGAGCTGTAGCCAACACAACTGGAAGATACTACATTGGAGAAGACTAGTTTCATCCACCCTTAAATTCTACCCATCCCCCATTGTTTTGGTGAAACATACAAAAAGAAAGATTTGATTTTTTTTAAAAAATTATTAATAAGTTGCCTTTAACAAGAAAACATGGACAGCTAAAATAAGTAATTTTAGGTTCCTTGGGGACCTCCTAGGTATGCAGGTTCATGAAATATCTTACCCCAACTGGCCCAATATAGAATATTTTTATATGGAGCAATATCTCTTACTAGGAATGCTTGCAAACTGTCTTCCTACATTACTGATGTGAAAGTATAAGTTCTTTTTCTTGAAAACTTTTCTTATATTTTAAAAATTCATTATATTTACTGGAGTCCCCAGATTGACATAATTCTTTACACTTGGATCTCAAGCTCTTTTTCCCACTATAGCACTCCTGATCAAACCAGGTAGTGGGTTTTAAGACCGCTGACTCTACAGGTTTGGCTTTAGAACTACAATTACTGATTAAACTAGAGTAAATGAGGAGAGCTTCTTCAATCGAATTTGACTTGATTAGATCTGACTGCAGCCTTATCATTGGATCCGACCCAAGTAAGGTATGAAATTCACTTTCTAGGGCTGTAAATCAGCTAATTCTTTTGAGGATATTCTCTGAGTCTCGACTGTCAGAAAGCGGTGCTCATTCGAAGTTTGACAGTTCGAAGTTTACCTATAGCCAAAGGTAGATGGTCACTTTCAGTGTGAATTTCAATATCGAATGAGATAATATCTATCAGTAAGCTAGGCGAACAAATGGCATAATCAAGCACACTTTGACCTCGAACAGATCTAAAAGTGAACCCCTTTGAGGCTGGGAAAAGACATAAACCATTGAAAATTATGCATAATACAAAACTCTAACATCTTATTCCCAGCAATATTAAAAGCTGCATCGCTAGATGAACGAGGTAAGCACAAGATCGGCGGTAACCAGCTGAATAGGGCTATAAAAATTAATGACAGCAAATCTTTTTGGAGATTAACTTTGAACAATCTCAATGGCAATCTTTCCTTTGCTGACCCTGTGATCTCTCCCCAGCAATGGGTGGCACATTTTTCAACACTGTATGATGCCCCAGGAGTATCTCACATTGAGGCCAACAACCCTATCTCTACAGATTTACCACTGTGGCCCCCAGTGAGTATAGACGAAATTACTGAGTTAATTGTCAACCTAAAAATAGGAAAATCGCCTGGTCTGGAAGGGCTTCCAGCCGAGCTATTTAAAAAACATATTAATTGGTGGGCCTAGCCACTAGCTATTTTGTTTACACTTACTGACCACCATGGTGTAGTGCCAAATGCCTGGCTTAACTCGATAATAATTCCAATTTATAAGAAAGGAGGGTTTGATCAGCCTAGTAACTTTCGACCTATCAGTCTCTTATTAATTCTGGGTAAGCGTTATGCTAAACATCTTGAACCCCGTCTAACTGACTGGATGCATTTAAATGACATAACTGGTCCTAAACAGATAGGCTTCTGTAAAGGAAACTCTGCTATTGACCATTGTCTCATACTGAGTTTCCTTATAGAAAAATATCTGAACCCAGGAAGGAAGAAGCTCTTCGTAGCATTTATTGATCTCAAAAGTGCATTTGACCTAATTCCTAGAGATTTATTGTGGTCCAAACTGACGAATCAAGGAATTGACCTGAGACTTTTTCTTCTAATAAAGAAACTCCATACGACTACCTCCTGTCAAATAAAATATTCATCCAAGGGCCTCTTAACGGAGAGAATACCCATCCAGAAGGGAGTTAAGCAGGGCTGTGTTCTTGCCCCCCATCTCTTTAACCTCTTTTTGAATGATTTAGCATACTCCCTTAGTTCTATTAATGGTCATCCTCCCAAGCTTGGCAGCCTTCCCACCCCACTACTACTTTATGCTTGATGATACTACAATTCTCTCTTATACAAGAATGGGTTTGCAAAGATACTCAAATGCATTTTATAACTATTGTCAGTACAACTCACTACTAACTATTCTAAATCAAAGGTAATAACATTTGCCAAAAGATGGTGCTTACAGAGATGGTTCATGGATAACAGACATTGAACAAGTCAAAAGTTTCAAATATCTTAGCATTACATTTAGTTATAATCTTTCTTGGGTCACCCATCGCAATAAGACAATTCACCTGGCTAATTATTTGGCTGCTCAGATTAAACAATTTTACTTTACAAGAGGAAACCAGTATGTACCTGCAGCGATTAGAATATTCAATGCTAAACCTCTTTCTCAAATTTTATATGGTATGGCCATTTGTCTGGGAGCTCTTAACCGTAAAGTAGAGGGCATTCAAGCAACCTTCTTGAGGCAGCTTTTGGGGTCTCCCAATTGTGTCTCCTACCTCACAATCTGTTTAGAAACTGGTCAACATCTGATAGAAACCAAAGCCTGGTTAATAACAATTAAATATTGGCTTAGGATTTTATTTAGAGCTGCTCCTCATAGTCTGTTACCACACCTTAATATGGATAAATATATTTTGTTCTGGTCTCGGCATATTATGTCTAAACTTAAGCAAATTGGGATAGCAATTGATGATTTATATTTATCGGATGAAACTTATGTATTTGGAATGATCAAACAGAGATTTTTAGATTTAGAATATCACAAACTCAGACCTGCTCAACCCTGTTTGTTTGCCTTCCATGCTAGGTATAGAAACTTATTTGGGTAAGATGGCACATTATTTGTATGATCTTGAGGTTCTATCTGTGATGGAATGGAATTATGAAGGCCAAGCTCAGGGAGACAAACATTTTCTTGGGAAGATTGATGTCAGGCCTAGCCCAAGGAACTCCAAGAGACAATGCCAATTCAGTCCAGCTATGTTTATTAGCTACAACCTCTAGCAAGAATCTTCCCAGACTAAAACCCCAGTTCCCAAAGTCCTCCAGCCACAACAGTGTGAATTCCTCAGGGAGGTGCCAGTCTCATCCTCTTGTTCCTCCCACGTGGTTTTGGCGAGCTAAGAAAATGTTTGTCTCCCTGAGCTTGGCCTTCATAATTCCATTCCATCACACATATCAGCGTAGAGCCTTTTTTTTGGCCAGAGTAAATTCTTTTCCTTCCGAGGTACTTCTTGGAAGGTATAAACGCATCCACAACCGCGAGAAGTTCTGTTCTTGTGGCACTCCTGATACAATTCACCACATAATTTGTGACTGTCACCTAGTTAAGACTCTCCACTATGAACTGCTTTTAAAACCTTTACAGGGCAAATATCTACCAAATACCGTATCAGCCTGCCAATATATATTGAGTGATGTCGTGCCTGAAATTACCAGAATTGTGGCTAAATTCTTGGATGAAGTATTTAAAAGCAAGTGTAAACAAATCTCTCAATGAGTACGGCTTTCTCTTTGACTAATCTTACGATATGTCAATGAGTGTTTTTGTATTTCTGTTTGCTCTTTTAATGCCAATAAAGGTTTGATATTGCTTACTGATGTGAGAGTGCTGCAACACTACTGGAGATTTCATGCATATTTTCTAAACATGCAAAGTGAACCATGTGTAGGTGAAGCCCTTAGTTCTAGCTTCAAGACTGTCTAGATAGCAAAGTCGTTTGCGCTAGTGATGCAGCAGAATATTCTCATACTGTATTTACTGCTAATGAGCGCTTTTGTTCAGTAATTTACCTGGTGTTAAATGAGTGAGCTGGAGCCTTACAGTCCCATACAGCCTGAAAAAGTTCTGAAGGGAATCCATCAAGTTTTCAAAAACAGTAGTTCTTGAATCTTTTCAGTAATATATCATTTTACTTGCAGTGAATTTACTTAGGGGTATATGCCTGTTACACGTTAGGATTAAATGTAAATTCTTTAAGTAAGCAATCTCCTCTAGCCACTGTTAAGCGACAGAAGCAATAGAGATTGCAAATTTTTGCCATGTTTTAAGAGTATATCAGAAAATCAGAAGTGATCAAATTTCAGAAAGTGTATCTTTACTTACAATTTGGAATGAAAGGTTGGTATCAAATTATGAAGATAAATGAAGTTTTTCTTGCTTAAGTCAAGGAACAGCATCTGCTTTACATGAAGGTTACCGATATCTCCAATTAACATTGAAAAATTCTTGCCTGAAGCCCTGGAAAGCTGTTGCCAGATAGTGTTGAAAATACTGACCTAGACTGACCAATGGTTTGACTCAAATTTTTAAAAAAGCTCTTTATGTTACTTAAAAACTGGAAAATCAATACATATTACTTTTATTCTTTGTTTTCAATTATTTATAATCCATGCCTTGAACTTGTTAATATTTTTATTGGTAGAATCTGGGTTTGGATAAATTTCCCACTTCTGAGGAAACACATTATCAGTGAAAGGTACATTTAATATGCTACTTTGTACAATTTATTTAATCCAGTAATAGAATTTCCATTCTTTTTGTAAAAATAACTGCATGCCAAATCAAGGTAGATTCACATTTTTCAGGTCCTGTGTTATATCTCAGAATTAATAATACTCTGTAAATGCAAATTCATCAAATGCTTTCAAAATCTATCATATTTAAGTAGCAAGCATTTTATATTTTCCTGATTTGCTGAGCTTTAGACAACCACTCAGGTTTTACCAATTTTTTTTTTTTTTTTTTTTGGCCCTTGAGTTTACACAGGCTACCCAATGGTAGTTCAGGACCAGTTCTGAGCATGTCCCTATGAAATATATTCACACATCACAAAATCATATAATCCTATTTCATACTTTCTTCACTCAGGATCCCTGGAAGGGAAAAAGATGAAGCTTCCCCCTGTCTTGCAGGAATTCTGCTCAAGATTACTACATTATGGTAAGGAAAGGGAGAAAGCTTTTCCTTCTACTGGCTCAACTGTTATTCTGGTGGGAACAAAGGCATCTCACTCTCCTTCAGCGACTTCAATTTACTCCTTCCATTTGGAAGTGAAGAGCCTGTGAATCACTGTGAAGCTTTCCTCCTACTACACATTTGTTGTTGTTTTTTAGTGATTTTCAGCTGGGTCAGTGCGCATGGGAAGCTCGGTTCATCCCTGTGATCCCAAATTCTGCCCAAAGGAAGAAAGCACTATCAATTTTATTTTAAAAATTGCATAGAGAGATTTTTAAAAATACAGAGCCAACATTCTTAATCAAGAACTTGTGATTATTATACAAAATAAATATAAAATAAATCTAGATTATAACCAATAAGAATACATTAGTAAAGACAAATACACTGAAATGTAAAGGTCATTGTCATACTTCTCTCTATTGCAAACATTTTTTCCTTCAAGTTTGCTTCAGTATCATTTTCCTTTAAGTTTTAGTGCATGCTAAGCAAACAAAGGCAAGCAAACAAAGCATCATGACTATAGCACATAATGTTACAAAAATCCATTAATCAGGTGACAAGCCTTTCAAAAGTGCTGTTCCAGCATCAATCATGAAAGTACTTTAATCTGTTCCCAACTACTTCATGAAACTACTCACATAAATTAAGCAAAAAAAGATTTGCAAGAAGACTGTTTTATTCTTTGGTAACATCCATTTTCCCTATCTCCAGCTAGCACCCCAGTAACAGAGATTCTTGATTTCCTACATAATAGAACTCACCTTGCTAATTAAGTCAATTTCAACTACTAACCTCAGTTAAAACCAATAGACATATAACTCTAGTACCATAAAGGAATTCCATGTTAGTTGCTCTACAAATACATATAGAACTTCTTCATAAATTCTAACAGCACTTGTTTCTGATAAAAATAAAGTGTCTATTCAATTTCTCTTGAGTGCTCTCTACATATACAGAAGTCCTTCAAACCCACTGATTAGAAAGCAACTCCTTGTATAAAAAATGCTTTAAGACTTGCTTTCAAGTGTACATTATAACATTAAACAAATAATTCCTTAAACATGAGATAGAGATGGGTATCATTACATTAGTATCATAAATGTTAGGACAGAGACAAATTAAGACAAAACAAGCATTAAGAAATAGAAGTTCAGCATAGCAGTATGTTTGTTCTATTTAGATTTTCTAGTTGATACCAAAGGATTTTTTTAATTTTTAGGAGAAATACTCAAACACCTGGTACTTATAGAATGTGGTCTTGTATATTTACAAGAAATTTCAGAAAGAAGACCCTGGGGTTGGGTAATAGCCATTAGATTTGGTTCTTTGTATTATCTAAATTGGATTGGAGAGTGCAGCAGAAAAACCAAATTGTTAGAGTTCCGTTAAAAGTTGCATGAGGTTTAATAAACTGAAACTCCATTCTGGTAAGGCAGTTTTCCCTAACTTGGAAAGGAGATTCAGTCTAGGTTTCAGAAAAGTGTATGTTCTTTAAGAGATCACAGTCACAATTTAAGAGTCAGTGCTGAAGTAACATCTAAAATTTACTTGAAGAATGATAAATATGGGAAATCAATTTATCTTTACTTTAGGTAATAAAATGTCTTGTGTTGTGCCTGGTAAATATGTCAGATTTTTTCTGAGTTCTCATCTATTCTTGTTTAGTTTGTATCTAGCCTCTCCGAAGTGTTTTCCTGGTTTCTTGAACCTGTGGCTTCTGATGGTAGGGCCTGTCACTTTCTGAAGAATGTCTATGCAATGAGGATAACTTTTTTTTTAGCTACTCGTAGGTGAAAAATTATTGAATAATTACATATCAAAGGAATAGTTAAAATAACTTGATTATCTAAAGCTACTAACAAAAACCTTGTTCAACTATGGCATCTGAAACTAATTGTATGCAAATCTGTAAATTATTACCACAAAAAGGCACATCCAATTAAAAGCCAAAAAACTGCATTACTAATATTTAATGTACACTTGATTACTTGTTTAATAGTTATCTCTCTTTTCAACCAGAGATTTTAAAGCAAGTTACAATATTAAGAATAAGTGATATGTAGCAAAATATACAACCTCTATTCTTTCCTCCAAAATATACAATCTCTGTTCCCTTCTTCCAAAATGCCATTCATTTGCTCCTCTCAATGTACTATTCTAGAGTTGTTTCTGCCACTGTGTCTTATGTTCTGGCTATTTATATTTTCCCCAACCCTGGATAAATGAATTACAGGAAAAGAGGCATAAATACACTTAGGATTTAATTAAATGTCTGTTGTTTTTGTGCTGATCTTTACATAAAACATTCCCTCCTAACCACAGAAGAGACTGTACATGATATTTAAACTTATGCATACAACATAGCTATCAATTCTATGATGTGGCAGCAATCTAAGACGTGTGAAGATTCAGATTGTACCTTAAAAATACTTATAAATCAAAGAGCTGAAAAACTGTTTTCAGAAATGACATTTTCCTCTCCTTGAATTCTGCTGCAGTGCTGGCAGCATAAGCATTGCTGCTGCACTGAAACTGCTAGTTGCAGTTTTTGGTTTTCATGACCTAGCTTATGCTCACTGTTTCTAACTCAGCTTGGATGTAAGTAAACATCAGCAGATGGATGGGGAAGAGAAAAGAAGTCTGAAGTGGGAAGAACCCAGCTGGGGCTTTGATCTTAACATTATGCATTCCATATTAAATATTAGCACTGCATTTGGCAATGCATGTCCTATTGTATTATATGCTGTACTGCTTTATCGAGCATTTAAAAATATTTATTTTTTGTTCTAATTTGGCAATATTCTGAAATATCTAATTATACAAAAATCCAGTGATACTCTGTATTTGCTTTCAGCTGGCTATTGAATTGTTTGTGTTCATCTGTATATAAACTTGTAGTCATGGAGCTCTTTAAAAAACCTTTTATGAGCAATAGACTGTTTCTATGGTTCCACTGAGATAACTATGACACAATATTAAAGAAAAACAATTGTAGAATACATTTGGTCTTAATTAGACAGTTTTGGAGGCCAAGAGTTTGGCAATGTATAAATATTTCCTCTCAGCTCCTAACCTCTTTTACACAATCAAGATCAGTCTGCTTCACTCTTTACAAAGCCTCCCTTTGCAGCAGAAGGACAAGTTTCCATTTGGTGCTAAGAAACACACATGATGTATTAGGTGAAATGTACTGTTTGGGTATATGGGATTCATCAACCATTATATGTTTTTGGGACTTCCGGTGGGGACAATGGCAGCTTAATCATCTCTCTGTGATAGGGGAGATGGCACTGTAGCTGATCGGTGGCTGGCACCAAGCGCTGGCTGCCCAACTTGCTCCGGATCAAGGAGGAAGCGAGGAAATCAACCCATATGGTCTCTGGACGGCTGTTCCTCAAAAGCTAATTGCAGAGATGGAAACTTCTGTCAATGGCTTCTGTCGAATGGCTGGGAGGCAGAGGATCCATCGTAGTTCAAAGCTGCAGTGTAACCTTTTTATGGACACCAGAGCCGACCGAACCTGATTTCTAAACACTGTGGAATATAACTATTTTGCAACTTAAGAGAGACCTTCCTTCTCAACAAATAAATAATTCTCTTAGGGCTTATCCTTATTTTTGGAAGTATATTTTCAAAAGAAGAAATAGAGCATTAATTTGAATTTGATTAACTTGCAAAAAGCTGGATGATAAGTGGAATTTAAGAGAGAATTAAAAGTTATTTACAGTGAAAAGGGAAGATTTATTTGTTAGAAGTTTTTTCTTTTTTTTTAAACAAAACTCCATTTACAGTAACGAGGTCTGTTTTTTTCCATGGGAAAGTTTCTTGTTGTGCTTGAATATGTCTGTTGATTGGCTGGGTTTCTAAAACAGAAGACGACTGTAACTTGATCCTTGTATGTTTCCCTTTGACGCGTGCCTGCAATTCCTGCTTAAAGGACACCAGAGAGCGTGAACGATCTGTTTACTTTCGCTTCTAATTAATTATACATGGCTATATGTTTTACTTGTGTAAATAGAAAAAAAAAAAAAAAAAGAACATGGCCACAAGGTTTGCTTTCAGGGGAAAAAATGTCTAGAAGAGGTTCTTTAGAGCATCTGTTAGAAGATAAAATAACTCCTTTAAGTTTACTCCAGTCAATGTTTGATGAATTAGGAGTTAAATTTAAGTCCCTTGGGGAAAAAAAGAGGAAAGAGTGGATAAGATGGTTAACTTTGAAAAAGAGGTGGAGATTGACTTGAATGTGGAATTGGAGCTGAAAAAAAAGTTGGACTCTGAAGATGGTATGAACAAAGAAGTTGTGGATTCGAATATGGTTTTAAAAAGGTCAAAGGATAAGAGAGATATGGAAAAAGATACCAGAATGGATTTATAAATTGAATCAACTGATGTTACAATGTTTAATGGGGAGATATAAATAATGGAGAAGAGTGACTTGGAAAGATTTTTATCTTGGATTTGCAAAAGAAATGTGTTGAACTGGTGAGGCTGTTTTTGGGCAAAAACAAAGAGAAATTACTGGGGATGTTTCTGAGAGAAGACAAGGAGGGCCTGATGGGGAATCAACTTGGGGGACATTATTTGAAAGATTAAAGTTTAAGCTTTTTAAAAGTAAACAGAAGGTTTACAAAGTGAATTTATTTGACTATGGTTAACATGTATATTGAGGCTTCTGGTAGTGTCAGGTTCAGCCCAAGAACAGCAATGAGGCAATCCAGTACAGTTCAGTTCCTTTAATAGCTCACACCTAATAGACAAAATCTCACCAGACTAAACCTATGCTAAAGCAACTAATGGCTATAACCTGTGAGACTCTAGGGAGGGGCCAGCCTCATCCTCTTCGTCTTCCCACACTCTTGCTATGGGCTGAGGAGGTGCTTGCCCTGGAATGTCTCTCCCCCTTCCTGACAACCTTGAAGTTCCATTCCAGAATCTTCCCTGCTCATGCCATCCATTACAGGTAGTTATTAATAGGATTATTTTGTGATTAGGATTAAATGACAATACTTTAAGGATCTGTGTATAAAATTCACTAAGGTTAAAATACATTTGTTATTAAATTTATGGAATTTTTATTCTAATATTTGATAACAGTAGTAAGGTTTTTATATGTACAAAGGTGGAAGGATATAACATTATCTATAACTTTATTTTTATATATAACAGCAGCAAGGCTATTAAACACACAGAGGTGGAAAGATAAGACATTACCTACAGTGGAAGAATGGCTGGTGAAGTTGATGGTGTTGGCTGAGATGGCAAAATTGATGGCTTTGATTTGAGATAAGACATTGTGTAATTTTAGTACTAACTGGAAACCTTTTTTGGACCTCTTGCAGGATGCAGAAAAAAATGGAAGTATGTTGTACGGGTTTGATGATTAGAAATAATATGGGTTAATAGAAATAATGGAAGTTATGTTGTAAATTTAGAGCAAGAGTTTGATGTATATTGTTACTTATATCTGTTGCAGGTAGGGTCAGAAGTCAATTCTTTTTTTTTTCTTTTGCTGTTTTGCTGTTTTTCTCTTTTTTTCTTTTTTGCACTTTTGATCTTTACTATTTTCTTTTTCCAATTCCTTTTTCTTATCCTCTTTCTTAATATTCGTTTTTGTTAGTTTTCACTGTTCTTTTTTTAAAAATAATGTTATTAAAAAAAAGAATATGTTTTTACATACACACCTTATATTTAATTTTCTTATCTGAGAATTGCTATAAAAAGCAATATCAAAGAATGTTCCACCTTTTCTCATTATTTCCAGAAGTACAGAATCATGTACTAAGTTAATATAATTTCTGAACTTTTTGGATTTTAGGGTGCTTTTGTTCTTCCTTAAAAATGTGAGAGCAGAAACAGCTGTTCAGAGTCTAGGTTCAATATTTAAGACAAGTAACTGAAGTGACAGACACAGCAACTGACAGATTTTACAAATGTTTACATGAACAACTGATCTCAAACAACACTGCTGTACTATTTACACAATTCTTTTTATAGTGCAAGCCCTTAGAGTTCTTCTTCTTTATCCACTTCATATAACATTTAACTCTCTCAAATCAACTGTTATTATCAAACAAAAAGTCTACCAAAATACTGCCACCTAGAGTGCAACTGACAATATTTCCTCAAAATATCATCTTGAAGGCCAGTAGTACTGTCAACACAGCCGGCATTATTAGTAGCAGGGACAAGACTGTACCAAGTTTCAGACAGGACTGCTGTGAACACTAGGCAAACTTTAAAAACTTTTAGGAAGGATCTTCTATATTCAAGTTCAAATTGTTGTAATAAGGACACTGGAATGTTATTTCCTTGGACCAGTCTAGTTTTTCTATTCAGTCTTGGGTCCCTTCTTTCACCCTACTTTAGGAATCCCAGTGTTCAAATAACCACCTAGAATAATTTTAGTGTAAACAATTTCACTAAAGTTGTCTAGTCCTGTTAATGCCATTCACCCAGAGTCTGATGCCCCATAAATGTTCAAGGTGACTAAAGACTGGACTCAAAATTTATAGAAGTATTTTGCCCATATGGCAAAATTACACTAATTACACAATGCACAGTAAAAGAAATGAGGCAATTCTCTATTACCATAGCACACTGGATAAGATTTCAACACTAGTAATACAGCATAAGTAAACAATCTAATACAGCACAAGTACTTATTCCTTGAAACCTGATAAAATGCTTCAATATATAACAGACCTACCAACAAGTTTTTGAAGGGACTCTCTTCCTCTGGAACAGTTCAAAATCCCCACAGAGCTTTAATGATGCAGTCCTTTACTGCTGGCTTGAAATAAAAATTACATTATATATAAAAATTACAAATGTCAGACATTAGACTAGCACCAGGGAGACCTGGTTCTAGTCCAACCTTAGCCAGAAAAGCTCATTAACCCACCCTATCTCACAGGAGAGGGGAGCACTATATATACAGGTAGTCCCCTGGTTGAGAATGCTTGGGTTACAGATGATCCACAGTTAAGAAAGGAGCCTATTATAGCAAAATTCGAGTTAAATACAAAATTATTCAAGTTAATTACATAATACTATACAGCATTAGACAATAATACTGTTCTGGCTTACATACAAATTCAACTTAAGGATAGACCTTGGGAACGGAACTCATTCTTAAACTGGGGTCTACCTGTACCTCTCTGAGCTCCTGAATGAAGAGGTGGGTGCTAAATCTAATAAACATACTAACAAATGTCTTTGGTTTTATATATAACTGGTTATAGATGTATTTATCCCCAAACAAGCCAAAAAATACCACAATTACATTTTATGAACAAGGCTGTCTAGGTTGTTGGAGTCTGTTTTTTATAATTCTAAAATCATAAATTTCATTCAAAGTCATATACTGGATAAATTGTATGAGATAACATGCAGTAAAACAGAGTCCACCAAAGCTTACAAATGCTGACTTAATAATAAAAATACAGTTTCTAAATACTTAAAAGTGATGTATTTACTTTTAGTAAAAGGGATGGAATACATGTGGGAAAGTGGGCACGCCTGAGGATCCACTGGTTATTTGTCATACCTCCAGTTCCTAGTAATGGCTGACCTAATTCATTTCCTCTGAAAGTGTGAACCCAGGAAAGAGCTACTCCATCTCACACACAGTTTATGACAACAACAACAAAACACAAACTTCCTGAAAAGCCAGTGAATGATGCTTTCCTACTTTTTCCTTGTTTGCCTATAACCAGCTGGGCTTGATGAATCATCAAGATCAAAGCACTCTGATGAAACAACAGGATTGCTCTGTCTGGTAACATGAACTCAAAGTCAGGGAAAGTCATGGAATACAAGTAATTATTTAACATCTGCATTGTACAAACACCCTGTAAACTGTTCATACTCACCTGGCAAAACACAGATACAATGAGTAAGCTCAAAACTGGAAGTTACTGTATGATGTATTTGTTCTTATAGTATTTCTGTGCAAGAAATATCAGAGCCCATCCCTACAATGAAAAAGGGAATGGGCAAGCACTATTTTTTAACTGTTGTCATTAGCATGCTTCAGTTTAAAATAAAGGGCTATCTATCTAGCTATTTCACACATACTCACACAAAGAAGATATTTCTTCACTTAATTATAAACCTGGGAAATAAAACCCACATTAATACAAAGGTTTTTGGCTTTCTAAAGCTTGTTCCCATTAACATATATTCTTCCTGTTCATTTTTTTTTAATGCAACATCATAGCGGTTCATAATCTGAAAAAACAGGCTGACTGAAATGGCTCTTGTGGGATGGAAGGCAGCATGAAATTTTTGTTTAGGCCAGTCATGAAATATATATCTGTCAAAATACCTGAATATACCATATGGATTTAATTTTTTTCCCCAGAAAAGCAATTCACGCACCACCAGAGATCTTTTTGGTGAAGAACTTCAATAATATTATGCCTGAATTTGTACTTCATCAACCTAATTTGCAGTACAGAGTTAAGAAGGCCCAGTTTACAGATGACCCATAGTTAAGAATGGAACCTACTGTAGCAAAATTTGAGTTAAATACACCATGGTTTGTGTTAAATATACAATGGTTCAAGTTAATTACACAATACTACTTATATAGTATTATACAATAATACTGTTCTGGCTTACATACAAATTTGACTTAAGGACAGACGTTGGGAACAGAACTCATTCTTAAACTAAGGACTACCTGTAACTTCTATAATCCACAGCACTCTGAAATGTATGCAGAAATTACAGAATTTGTTGCAAATCTGTGAATGCTGAATGACATAAGATACTTCCCAAAACTATTTTATAATATATGGCATTACTTTCTCTCTGAGATACCCTTTTTAAAAACTTACTCAAGAATAGACCTGTGTTGGCACTAATACACAGACTGTTTGGGATGCTAGTAAGGCTTACATGAGAGGTTATTTCATTCAATATAACACCCAGTTGAAGAGGAAAAAACAAGAGAAGATGCAATTGATTTTAGATGAAATTAAAAATAAAGAGATTGAGATGAGAAATAATCCATTGGATGAGACTTTGAATACACAAATTAATTTTCTACAAAAACAAATGTCAATGTTAATGAGACAGGAATTAGAAACTCAATTGAAATTCACGAAACAGAAGTATTTTAAATTTGCAAATAAACCAGGTAGATGACTAGTTCACAAACTGCGTAAACAAAGACAGAAAAGATTAATTTCTAAAATATAACACGACGGGAAGACTTCAATGGACAATGCAGGCATTCAAGAGGCCTTTTTTTGTTACTACTCATCATTATATAAAAAACAAGAAGTTCATCCAGATGATATTAATAAATATCTGTCTAAACAAAAATTACCTATTCTTACTGATGAACAGAGAAAACTACTTAATGATCCCATAACATTAAGGAAATGACAACTGCCTTTAAGATAATTAACTGTGGAAAAGCATCTGGCCCAGATGGTTTATCAGCGGCCTACTATAAACATTTTGAGGGGAGGAGCTCTGTCTTCCTTTACAAATGACTATGAATTCAATTTTGGAAACAGGTGTAATGCCAGAAAGTTGGAAAGAAGCTCATATTACCTTGATTCCAAAAGACCAACAGGATTTGACTTTGACAAAGAATTATAGACCAATATCTTTATTGAACAATGATTATAAGATATTTACAACAGTCCTAGCGGAAAGAATGAAGAATATTTTTGTAAAATTTATCCATCAGGATCAAGCAGGATTTTTACCAAAAAGACAAATCAGAGATAACATTCGAAATGTTCTGGATGTATTAGAATACATGGAACAACACTATGAAAAACAAGCAGCCTTGATATTTTTGGATGCTGAAAAAGCCTTTGATAATTTAAATTGGCCTTTTATGTTTAAAGTTTTGGATTTTATGAAATTTGGGGAAAACTTTGTTAAATGGGTTAATCAATACACACACCAAAAACCGCAAAAATAATTGTTAATTATTTTTACTAAAGAGTTAGTAAAAGAGATTTTACTAAATCATGTGAAATTCAAAAGGGTACGAGACAAGGATGCCCCTTGTCTCATTATTTATATTGGTTTTAGAAGTATTACTTAGAGATATTAGACAAGCTGACAATATTTTGGGTATAAGAGTTAAAAAAGAAGAATATAAGTTAAGAGCTTTTGCTGACGACCTAGTCATTACCTTAGAAAACCCACTGGATGGGATTGAATTGTTAATGCAAAAACTGAGAGACTTTAGGTCGCTAGCAGGGTTCAAAGTAAACATACAAAAAACAACGGTTTTAACTAAGAATATGGATTTTTACCAACAAAAGAAACTGAATGAATTAACTGGATTTACAACAGAGAAAAAAATAAAATACCTGGGAGTATATTTGACATCGAAGAATGCTGGTTTATTTCAGAATAATTTTGTTCCACTTTGAACAGATATTAAAAAAGACTAAGACCAATGGTAAAAGTTACAATTGTCGCTACTAGGAAGAATATCGGTGATTAAAATGAATATTTTGCCACGAATGTTATATCTTTTCCAGACAATCCCAATACTGACTTCAGAAGCACCTTTTAAACAATGGCAATGTGACATCTCTAAATTTATATGGCAAGGGAAAAAACCAAGAATAAAATATAAAGTTTTACAAGACGTAAAAGAAAGAGGTGGTTTGGGTCTTCCCGATTTGAAATTGTACTATGTAGCTTACTGTTTAGTATGGCTTAAAGAATGGATCACCTCGAGAAATGAAAAATTATTAAACTTGGAAGGCCACAATCTGAGATTTGGATGGCATGGATATTTGTGGTATGATAAAGTTAAAGTTAATGTGGACTTTAAAAATCATTTTATTAGAAGATCTCTATTAAAAGTTTGGACTAAATGTAGACCACTTTTATGCCCTAAGATGCCGATGTGGACCTCTACACAAAAAGCTTTCTATAGAACTGAAACAAGAGATAAAAATAAATGGATGAGATCCAAGACTTATTAGAAAAAGAACAAGGAGAATATAAAATTAAATCAAAAGAACAATTGGTCTTAGAAGGATATACCTTTCAATGGCTTTCTTATATGCAATATAAAGAAAAATTTTAAATTGATAAAAAAGAATTTGGATTTGAACAGAATAAATCGGAATTTGAAATCCAATTATGTGAAACAGATGAACATTTAATAGCAAAAATGTACAAATTATTGTTGAGAGAAGAAATGGTTGAAGAACAAGTTAAAGAATGCATGATTAAATGGGCAAAAAAAATTGGTCATAATATGCAGCAATGGGAAAATATGTGGTCTAAAGGATTAAAATTTACTTTATGTTATAACTTGAAAGAAAATTTCTATAAAATGATGTATCAATGATACATGACACCTCAAAGACTATCAAAGATGTATGGGACAATTTCCAACGTTTGTTGGAAGTATAACCAACAAGAGGGGTCGTTTTACCATATGTGGTGCACATGTTAAATTGCAAAGAAATTTTGGACTCAAATACAAATGTTGATGCAGAGCATACTATAAATACAGATTCTATTTAAACCAGAATTATTCCTGTTGGGGATAATGGACTTTCAAATAGGAAAACATCTTATTAGAATTACTCAATACATGATTACCACAGCAAGACTTCTTTATGCACAATTTTGGAAAACCCAGACACCACCAACAATACAAGAATGGTTGTTAAAACTGATGGATATGGCAGAAAATGACAAACTGACTTGCCTATTAAAAGAAAATTCAAACAACTATTACCTTAAAGAATGGAAACCATTGATGGACTATTTGCAAAATGCAGGTGGGGTGAAGCTCACATGGGGATTTGAAGATTAGATTATAAATGTAATGGGATATATTTAGACAAAGAATTATTCCTAATAAATGTATTAAAAACTAGCACTTATGATAGTCTTATTATTTCTAAGACCAGAGATAGATTGGAAGTTATCTATTTTTCATATCTTTTTTTCCCTTTACTTTACCTCACTTTTTCTTTTCCTTTTCTTTATATTTTGTATTTCAAATTTTCCTTTTCATTTCTAACTTTTAAATATGTATCTTTAAAATCTCAATAAAATATTATATATATAAAAAGAATAGACCTGTGTTGAATGTCTATCTAGCTCATTATTAACTAAACTTAGAGACATGGAAATTGCAGCAATTACATTTCGAGATCATAATCCAAAAATTGTAAGATTACATATGGGAACTTAGAATTGAATAGCTCTTTATTATTGCAAGAGGATATTAAACTGAAGTACAAGTAGAATGAGTTAAAGAGCTTCTTCCAAGATAATTTAACTTCTGATGTTTCGTTATTCACAATATGGGATTTCAGTAGAGAGTTTATCAGAGGGTTATTTATTTCTTTCAAATAGGAAAAAAGCCACACAAAAACAAAAGGACATGTTGTTGATTGAACTGGAGCAATCAGAATTAAGAGATAAGCAGAATCTGACACTGGTTCTTGAACAAAAGATTAAAGGTATATGTAATCAACTAGATTTGATGGATGTAAATGAGACAAGAAGATTAATTTTGTTAAACAGAAATGTTTAAACAGAAATTACTTTGAGAAAAGTAATAAACCAGACATATTGCTGGTGTCAGAATCCTCGCAAGATTTTATAATAGATTATTAGATGGCTAGTTTAAAAAGAAAAAAAAATGGTTTTTTACATGCTGCGGTTCTGCCATTGTAAAAGGGGGGGGGGAGTAGGGATGAGAAACCGTTAAAAAGCAGATGGCTCCTTATCACAAGCTCAGGCATGCTCAAGGTCATACCAGCAAGAGAATCAGAGGACCAAGAACTAAGGGTGATGAAGGGGGGAGGAAGTAAGAAAAACAGCTTTTGGCGGCTTTTGATCAGTCTTAGCAATGCTTTGGATCTGTACACTTATTCTCAATAAATGAACTTTCTTTTGAATCAATATTGGTTGCAAGGAAAGTTGCTGGATTTGGGATCAACAGGTGGCAGCTCGTTACAGCTGGCTTATCAACTGAGAAAAGAACAAGAGGAAAAAAACCCATTACTTCTATTTGTGAAGGATATCTCTACTTCAGAAGGGATGATGAACCAACATTATTCCTCCTAATATAAGGCTTTTAAAAATATTAGATTTTGCCTAATTTGTTATAATAAGGTGATACTTTTTTATATTAGATAGAAATTCCTATAAATATTTTATCTGTTTGATGGTTCCTATTACATTTGTTCCCTCTGCTAATTACCGAATATTGATTTGACTTTAATAATTGTTTTAAACTGCTAAATTGATATTAAATGCAACACTAATCCAGTGCTACTTTGAAAACTCTTATTCAGTTTTATGCATCTTGTGAATCTCTTTTCTGTTTCTTTTTTGGTCTTTTTCTGGATTGTGCTTTCAAAATGTTTGATAAAATAGAGAAAAAATAGTGACATGGAATAGTGGTTCATTACAGGCAAATGTGGAATTTTACTAAAATATTTATCAAACGGAAAATGGAAAATAATATTATTTTTGCTTGAACTAGAATTTATCCAGAGTTAGGCTTGCTAACTCTGGATAAATTGTCATATGTCATATGACAAACAATATGTTAATGCAGAATCAGAATAATAAACAAACTTCCACTATTATGAAAGTAGTCCTTCTATCCATTCACATCAGTTTAAAAAGCTGTCATGGGAAAAATGTTTCAAGTGTGCAGGTTTATGTTAGATTCTGAACAAAATTCTTTTGTGAGAATTGATGATTATCATCAGCTGGTGCCAGCCTCATAATACAATTCTAATGACTCCTAAAATGGCCAGCAAAGCAAAGATCTGACACATGCTCATCATTTATGGTGGAAAGGTTTTAAATTTCAATTCATATTATAATTCAGGTTGAAGTTATTAGCTAGTTATGGCAAGGAAATTACTTCCGTTATTATTTCAGTTGACTAGGTAAGTTTTATATGTATATAGTTAATTCACACAAGTTTTCAACTCAAATTATTTTAGGATTTTAACTCTGAAGCTATTTTAGAGTATCACATTTATTTTTGTCTCTTATATTACAGGAAATGGGGCAGGAAACTTGCATGTTAAATGCAATGCTATGTTTCTGGCTAAATATAAGAAAACCTCCTAAATTAAATCCCACTGCAAATTACTAACCATATTAACAAAGACATTCAACACTTTAGGACAGCACTCTAAACTAAATGTTGGCTTAGCTTAGGATGCTTATTTTAAATATCTTATTGTTTGCTCACAGTTGCCTCAACAAGATAAAACACTGAAAACAGCATTTCCTGATAGGAAGTAAATTCCCACTGTTTGTAACAGGCTTTCTGCAAAAAGCATTTTTCCAGAGAAGGAATGGCACTTCAAGTACAAAGTTTGGCATTCAAAAAAGAAGGTTAAAAGTTATTGCTATAAATACCTCTTATCTAGAGGTGTCCCCCCCCCCCCATTATTATCTCATGATATGAGCTAGTCTCATCAGGATAAAACCATGATTTCTTTGTACAGAATAACAGAAATGGAAAAATACATTATAAAATCCTTCTCAGCATGGAATTGCACTCAAGAGTACTTTCTGCTCGTAGTTTTCCCTTCTATTTTGCAAGTGGCAAATAAATACAATAAAACCAACAGTTAAAACAGAATATAAAAAACAGTTAAAACAATTAAATAGTTAACATGACTAAAAACAAGATTGTGAGAGATTTAAAGTAAGATGTCACATGTCGTGCAACAAATGCGCGGGCTCTCTGCTACCAGGGGATCCCAAGCCTTGATGAAAAAACTACATTTTGAAGGCTTTCCAAAAGGCCATAACGGTTGGGGCTAACCTCACCTCAGGGGAGATAATATTCCAGAGGGTAGGTACCACAGCAGAAAAGGTTCATCTCCTGGGTCCTGTCAGATGGAATTCCTTAGCAGATGGGAATTTCAATATGCCTCTCCTGCTCGACCCGATGGGATGGGTACATGTAATTAGGAGAGGAGGTCTCTCAGATAACCTGGTCCCATGCCATGTGGGGCTTTAAAGGTCAAAAACAGCACCTTGAATTCGACCCAAAATCAAACTGGTAACCAATGCAGCTCATAGAGCAGAAGTATAATGTGTGTTCTTCTAGGGGCACATATAACTGCCCGTGCTGCTGTATTTTCCACCAGCTGAAGCTTCTGGATTCTCTTCAAGGGCAGCCCCATGTACAGTGCATTACAGCAGTCCATCTGGGAGATGACCAGGGTGAGAGTAACTGCGAGCAGAGCCTTACAATCCAGGAATAGGTGCAACTGGCACACAACACAAAGTTGTGCAAAGGCCCTCCCAGCCATAACCTCCTCCTGCCCTTTGGGCAGGAGTCGCCAATCCAGAAGGACCCCCAAATAGACTGAGTCTATTTGGGGCAGTGCAACCCCATCCAGTACCAAAGATGATACAGTCCCAGATTCGGAAGGCCATAAAACCCAAAGCCATTCAGTCTTGCCAGGGTTCAGTTGTAGCCTGTTGTTCCCCATTCAGACTCCCACAGCCTCCAGACACTGGGACAGAACATCAACAGCATTGCTTAATTCATCAGGGGCAGAGAGGTACAGTTGAGTATCATCAGGATACTGATGATGCTTCACCCCATGTTGACAGATGATCTCCCCCAGTGGTTTCATGTAGAAGCTAAATAGGAAAAAGCATCGAACTCTGTGGCACCCCACATAGTAGGAGTCGAGGGCAGGACTTCTCATTCCCAATCAATACCGACGGTATCGGCCCCAAGGAAGGAAGTTAACCAGCACAGCATGGTGTCACCCACTTCTAATCCTTGAGACAATCCAGAAGGATACCATGGTCAACAGTATCCAAAGTCGCTGAGAGGTTATGGAGTGCCAGGATGGATACATTACTGCCATCCTGCTCCTGCCAGAATTCATCCAAAAGTGTGACTAATGCCATTTCTGACCCACATCTAGGTCTGAATCCTGACTGAAAGGGGTCCAGATAATCTGCTTCAATCCAGGGTCTGCTGAAGCTGCTGTGCAACTATCTTCTCCACAAACTTCCCTAAAAAGGGAGGTTGGACTGGACAAAAGTGGTCCAGTATGGTGGAATCCAGTGATGCCTTCTTGAGGAGGGGGGAACCAATGCCTCCTTAAGAGGCAAAAGGACAACCCCCTCTCTCAAGGATGAATCCACCACCACTAGAACCCATCTACATGTCATTCCCTGGGCAGCCTTGGCCAACCAAGAGAAGCACAGGTCTAAAAATCAGGTGGTCAGGCTCACAGTCATAATGACCCTGTCCACTTCCTCAGGCCCAAAAGGTTCAAACTGTTCCCAGATAACAGGACAAGACTGTACCCCAGGCATCTCCACAAGACCTGCACTAAAGCTGGCATCTAAGTGGGAATGAATTCAAGCAATTTTGTCTGACAGATGCTCTGGTACTACATTACCAAGAAACCATTTATATTTAATTTATTAAGCAAAGTGTGAAACCTTTTAACTATGTGATTAATGCTAGCACAACAGTCACTTTCATTTTTGGTAAAAGTTACCCTTTTTTCCTAAATACAAGGACCTGCTAGACAGTCTGATTATTTAATCAATTAAATATTTATTTAAATAATTAATAACTAAATGGCTGGTTTAAAATCAGTAATGATTTATTCATCATTAAACACTAACTAAAGTTGATCAAGCAACATGAAATACAGTGGGGCAAAAAAGTATTTAGTCAGCCACCAGTTGTGCAAGTTCTCCCACTTAAAAAGATGAGAGAGGCCTGTAATTTTCATCATAGGTATACCTCAACTATGAGAGACAAAATGGGGGAAATATCCAGAAAATCACACTGTCTGATTTTTAAAGAATTTATTTGCAAATCATGGTGGAAAATAAGTATTTGGTCAATATCAAAAGTTCATCTCAATACTTCGTTATATATCCTTTGTTGGCAATGACAGAGGTCAAACGTTTTCTGTAAGTCTTCACAAGGTTTTCACACACTGTTGCTGGTATTATGGCCCATTCCTCCATGCAGATCTCCTCTAGAGCAGTGATGTTTTGGGGCTGTCGCTGGGCAACACGGACTTTCAACTCCCTCCAAAGGTTTTCCATGGGGTTGAGATCTGGAGACTGGCTAGGCCACTCCAGGACCTTGAAATGCTTCTTACGAAGCCACTCCTTCGTTGCCCGGGCGGTGTGTTTGGAATCATTGTCATGCTGAAAGACCCAGCCATGTTTCATCTTCAATGCCCTTGCTGATGGAAGGAGGTGTTCACTCAAAATCTCACGATACATGGCCCCATTCATTCTTTCCTTTACATGGATCAGTCGTCCTGGTCCCTTTGCAGAAAAACAGCCCTAAAGCATGATGTTTCCACCCCCATGCTTCACAGTAGGTATGGTGTTCTTTGGATGCAACTCAGCATTCTCTCTCCTCCAAACACGACGAGTTGAGTTTAGACCAAAACGTTCTACTTTGGTTTCATCTGACCATATGACATTCTCCCAATCCTCTTCTGGATCATCCAAATGCTCTCTAGCAAACTTCAGACAGGCCCAGACATGTACTGGCTTAAACAGGGGGACACATCTGGCACTGCAGGATTTGAGTCCCTGGTGGCATAGTGTGTTACTGATGGTGGCCTTTGTTACTTGGGTCCCAACTCTCTGCAGGTCATTCACTAGGTCTCCCCATGTGGTTCTGGGGATTTTTGCTCACTGTTCTTGTGATCATTTTGACCCCACAGGGTGAGATCTTGCATGGAGCCCCAGATCGAGGGAGATTATCAGTGGTCTTGTATGTCTTCCATTTTCTAATTATTGCTCCCACAGTTGATTTCTTCAAACCAAGCTGCTTGCCTATTGCAGATTCAGTCTTCCCAGCCTGGTGCAAGTCTACAATTTTGTTTCTGGTGTCCTTTGACAGCTCTTTGGTCTTGGCCATAGTAGAGTTTGGAGTGTGACTGTTTGAGGTTGTGGACAGGTGTCTTTTATACTGATAACAAGGTCAAACAGGTGCCATTACTACAGGTAAGGAGTGGAGGACAGAGGAGCCTCTTAAAGAAGTAGTTACAGGTCTGTGAGAGCCAGACATCTTGCTTGTTTGTAGGTGACCAAATACTTATTTTCCACCATGATTTGCAAATAAATTCTTTAAAAATCAGACAATGTGATTTTCTGGATTTTTTTTCTCATTTTGTGTCTCATAGTTGAGGTATACCTATGATGAAAATTACAGGCCTCTCTCATCTTTTTAAGTGGGAGAACTTGCACAATTGGTGGCTGACTAAATACTTTTTTGCCCCACTGTATATGCTATCACTGCACTATGATCATACATGAATTAGTTCCCAAGGAAAAGTCATCTTTACAGGTAGCCTTTGCTTAATGACCATTTGTTCAGCAACTGTTTGAAGTTACGGTGGCACTGAACAAATGGTAGTTATGCCCAATACCCAATGGTACTTAAGCTGTTGCAGTGCCCCTGTGGCCATGTGATCAAAATTTGGGTGCTGGACAGACCGCCTGCACTTACAATCACAAGGGTACTTCAACATCTCTGTCCTTTTGGCTGTCCTGCACTCCACTGCCTCTGCCAAATATGCTGCCCTACACTCCACTGGCCCTGGCACCCTGTGCTCTACCACACTCAGCTGACCTTCACCATCTTATTGCTCCTGCTGATGATGAAGCATGCTCATCCTGGCCCTTCCTGAGGTGGCTGCTAGCAACACGCTGCCTTCTTCCCAAGATCTCATGAGGAAACTGCTGAGCGTGACCTTGGGAAGAAGGCCTCATGTGGCCAGCAGCTGACTCACGAAGTGCCAGGCTGGGCGCACTTCATCAGCAGAGGGAGCAAGAAGATAGTGACTGGGCCTTTGCACCATGTTGCTGGGCTGGGGTGGCTGTGGCTTTGTACCATGCTGTTGTGAGAGAGTGAACAGAGGCCCTGCGGGTAGGCTTTGTCTGCTGGGCTTGCCTCCACCCCTCGCTGAAGCTCACTGTCCGGTTCTCCAAGAATGCTTTCAATGTGTGCTGCAGAGCATGTACCAGAAGCACTCCTGGAGAACCAGTCTGCAGGCTTCAGCACGTTGGAAGCTGCTGGCCCTTCATGAGGCTTTACAGGAGGAAGGAGGTAGCAAGTCACATCTGGTGTTTGGAGCCCTGGCAGGCAGACCAGGCGTGGGAATGTGCAGCAGGCTTAGACTGCTGAAGCAGGGCAGGTCCGCCAGGAGCCCGGTGGCCAGGATGGCAGCAGCAAGCCCAGTGCCACTAGAGCCCCTACGCTGAGGAGGAGGAAGAAAATGTTAAATGTCAGCTGGGGGCAGCAGGGGTAGCCGGCAGAGTGTAGGGCAGCCAAAAGAGCAGAGCTGAGGGGAGATAAGCAGGTGGGGAGAGCTGAAGCAGAGGTGAACACAGCAGGGCAGGAGAAGCATGAGGTCCTCACAACGGCAAAGTCTGGTCCTAACAACCGCAACTGGGACTACTGGAACGGCTGTTGCTAAGTGGTGATGTCATGTGATGTTCCACCAAATGACCGCTTTGCTTAGCAATGGAAATTCCGGTCCCAATAAGGGTTGTTAAGTGAGGACTACTTGTGCTGTCAAAAATCATATTAGAATAAGAAACTTTCTGGATTTCCCAAAGTTTAGTCTGACTACTCCCAAGAATTAAACCTTGAATTAAAATGCATTCAATTAAATTATTATTAAATTATCAATTACATTATTAAGGATAAATAGGATCGCCTCCAGATTGGGCTTTACTTCAGTTTGAAGATGTTGAAACAGATAATGAATGATGATGATAAATTATTAGGTTTGGTTAAATTTAAAATACAATTTACCTATTTTGAAAAAACTGTAATTCTTGTTTGAACCATGAACATTATCTGTACAGCAACATTTAATATTTGGTAGAATAACCAGGCTGCTGGAAAACTGTGTGATAGGAACTAGTCTTCTTTCTTAGAGCTACAAAGAAGGGTATGGAGTACTCAACAAACTGTACAATGATCTGCATATTCCTCTTGCAGGTCCAAAGTTGGGGTAAAACTTGAGAATTGTTTAGCAACTGTGATCCAAATGACCAAGAACAGTAGCCAAAAGAGAATATCTCCATAAGAAAAATATCTTGTGAGGGCTTGTGGGGAGGGGGGTGTAGAACTTTTTTGGAATGCTGAGTGGCCAAAGCACTATGGCTAGGTAACCAAAAAAAAAAAAAAAAAATAGAAAGCTTTGTGCTGTCCTTTCCCATAAAGAATAAATGTAGCAATATTCCTTGGCCACTGAAAAAGAAAAGATAATATCCTGTAGTTTTAATTATTAGTCAATTATCTGAACATGTATCAAAGTTGCTTTAGACCTTGTACCAGGATGACAACGAAATCAATGGTAGCTCTGGAATCACATTCAACATATCTTAGCCTGGTAACTTATCATCTGACTGTAAATAAAGGGCCCTTTCAGTGAGTTAAATAGTTGGTGATTAGAATAAAGTTAAGGATAATCCATCCTCCATGCAATGAGAAGCCTTCACTCAGATTGAAAAATTCCTATCAAACTAATCTTCAAAAGAATTCATTTTAAAGAATTGTGATGAGCATGAGAATAGAGATAACATAAGCAAATATTTCCAGAATAAAAACTCTGTAGTACTCAAGAATATAAAATCCACAGCCCAAAACACCCAAACCATGAAACAGTCTACCCAATACAACAGAACATTTCTTCCATATTCTATATAGTTACGCTTGTGCTGTTCTATACCACCTGTTTCATCAGCTGACCCTTTTAAGACACAGCAATTCTAAGGGTGATTTTTCCGAAGTAAGCAAGTTGCTCTGTAGTCAGTGAGCATTATTCTCAAATCAGCATACAAAGGATTGCAGCATTAAGACCTGAGCTACATGATTCTAGCGATAACATAAGACAATTTATTGAACCAATCTGTCTTCTGTACATCTGGATGATACCTCAGTATAAAACTCTACTACGTCCTTCTTTTTGCCATTTTTTAAAAAAAAACTCAGGGATTCTCAAACATTGCAACTCCCTAAAATGATATATGAATTTGCACAAGCCCCCATGAATAACTAATCATTTCATTGGAGTTAGGATTGGCCAAGAAATAAATATACTACTCACTTCTACTGCTTAAAGCTATCAAATTTAAAACCACTTTTTTTTTCCCAATGGGAAGGATGAGCTTATTTTTGCATAATTTCTGAAATCTGGGTTTCATTTTTGAGACAGCCACTCTCATTTCTTATTCCACATTTATTTTTGACTGATACTTGCTTTTCATAGTAGCAACTTCAGAAACTCCCAACTAGCACAAATAAGAGCCAACAGAAGAGAATATACAGTATGTTGAGCTACATATAACCCTGAGTTGGGTTGAACTGTGGAGTTCTTGGTGCTCTCTACACTTAGTTGTTTGCTTGCAGATGTTTCATTACCCAATTAGGTAACATCAATATGAATGTTGGGTTTCCTCCCTGTTTATATATGATAGCTTGCCCTGCCAGTGTTGGTAGGGGTGTGGTTTTCTTCTTGGTAGTTCCTCAATTAGGATAGTTTTCTGCTTGATTGTTTGCCTGGTGTTAATACCTGCTTATCTGGGTGTTGGCTGCTGGAGAGGATGTGTTCTGGTCTTTTCATTTCCTTCTTAGCTTTTTTCTTGTCTGCTTTGAATGGTGTGTCAATATGGTTTATTTCTATGTGTCTATTGATGGCTGATTTGTCTGAATGCCAAACTTCCAGGAATTCCCTAGCATTTTTGGATTTATGTTGGTCTAGGGTGTTCAGTTTTCCAGTTGAAACTATGGCTGAGCCTGTCCATGTGTTGTGAGATTAAGGAGTTTTCACTGTGTCTTCTGACTGCTAGCTGGTGTTCATGGATGTGCTCTGCTAGTCTGCCTGTCTGTCCTACATAGTGGCTGTTACAGTCCTTACACTGTTATGGTGTAGATGATTCATGATTCATTTACATTTAAATATGAGTGAATCAATAATATTTGTAATTACTACTGCTGGATATATTCATGCTGCTTTCAGTTTTAGAACTTGCCTTCCACAGCTGCAAAGGAAATGACAAGAGAAGAACAACATAGGCAAGCAGAGATCAGCAATTAATTCCATTTATAATGACCAGATGTTTGCGCATAGAAGTATCAGCTTGTTTCCTTTAGGGGTAGTTGCAACTGAAAACTGATCCTGTGTTTTCAGAGGCACAAGCTGCTTGTAACATGTTAGGAATGTGCACTGATCACATGCAGATGAAGAAATCTAATCCAGATCTGTCTTTGCAATTTGTGTAACATATCTCAATTAAGAGATCAAGTCTATTCCCTCCCCACCATTCTTTTGGTAAAAATTGATAACTGCCAGGCCAATCAGATTATGAATTTAGAGTGCAGAAAGGTGTTTAACTGACCAAAGACAGATATGACATTCTTGGGACTTAATAAAATAAGGCATTAATATACTATTAGATGCTGGTCAAAATAAATGACCAAGACAGGTTTCATGAAGGAATTTTGAGCATTACAACATTCATAAATGTCGTAAAACTTAACAAGGTACATTTTAAGTGGTGAAAAAGCCTGCAGAAGTGGTTCCCATAGTCTCTAGTCTACAACGTAAGTTAAAACAAAGATTATTAAAAGGTATCTGTGTTTTGGTGAGCAGCACACTGTCTTTGTGGTAATGCAGTGTTCTGCTAGGAATATCTTAAATCTAACATATCTGCTTATACAAAATTGACATGCCAAGTATCTACGCTTTTCACACATCTTTCCCTGTCACAGCGCCACTGTTGATTTTCTTACCTTCCAGAACTTTATGAATAGAATTGCCCGTAATATAAATTAGATGTTAGATAATTAGATACTGGAAAGATTTCCCCAACAGCATATGAGCCAGATGTATTTAATGTATTGCAAAAGGGATAACGTCAATACATTTGAGAAGCCTCAACATTTCATTCAAATAGAACGGTTGTGTATTTAAAATTGTTGGAATTTTTTCTTAAACAAATGCAACACATAGTAACACTGACATAAATAATTTATGTTTAGAATCAATTTAAAGAGAAATAGATCCCAAATCTAATCAAATTATATTACAATTTATTGATGCAAATACAGCTTTGCATGGTATAAAAGAGTAGTTCACAATGTAAAATGCTTTCTTTCAATCATATATATTTGTATCTACAACTATCTTCCTCCTCTGGACTACTGGTGGCATACTTTAAGTACTGAAGTGAAATGTTAACAGAACCAACAGGCATAAACATTAGTTCACAGAAAAGTGTATGGCAGAAGCAGAATATACTGCTGCAGTTACCACTTATAAAAGATGATTGTTCTTTCAGTTCCTTATTTGAAAGGGGTCTACTCCTGCATCTATTTTTGAATTTAAAAATGATATTAACCCAGAGCAGTCTATTTAAAAGGTATAGTCCCCAGAGTACAGCTTGACTTCTGATAACTACAAGAACATGTCCATGATATGTTCATAGAAGTGATTTCTTACTGTCTTCTTCTGGGATGTTTTCCTTACTTCCTTGTATAGTGCACAGCCCTGGATCTTCTGATGGGTTTTACATCCAAGATCTAACCTGGCCCTGCTTAATTCTTTCAAGATCAGCTAAGATCTGCAGTGAGTTGCCAACTAGTAGTATAAGTGAAATCTTTACAAGTTAAAGAATGCTTTTAGCACATCAGGAAAAGGAATATGTATCATGACATTATGCCTACAAAATAAGGCAACATGTATTGCCACTGTATAATTTATGTCAGTTTATGATAAAATCATTTTCAGAGTCAAGAACTATTCAAAGTTAATATTTTATTAGTAACTGAGTTAAGACACATGCTGGATATAGTTACATACATACAACTATTATCAGTGTGTCAGTGTGATTATACAATACTTAAGAATGTACCTAACTCTTAACTGACAAATTTAACTGAACATTAGTATTATGATGATATAGTATTGTCACTTTAGAAATCACAGAACTGTTGGAAGTAATTGTAACAAGCTTTAATTATTTTTCATTAGCATATGTCTAGCATGCCCTGGCTGCATAAAATATTTACTTAGGAATAAATGGGAACCGCATGTATAATAATTTCTTCACACAGAAAATGTCAGAACTTCCCAATGAAGAATCAAATGTAGAATAATCTATTTAAAAAAGAACTGCAATCACATCACTGAGATCAGCTTATATGATAACCATAACCTTCCCATTTATATATTGCTAACTATGTTTCTGCAAATAGAAGATTAAAGGGAGCCAACACTGGAGGATAGCACTGGACTTATCTATTAATGATGATTCTTAACAGAACTCGGCCAGAACACTTTCCTTGAGTTTCTGTTTCAAACTGCCAAAGATCACAGAAATTGCCTCAGCTAAGATTCCTGAGTTCATGTTGCACTGCTCTACACTAGTATGTGTGATGTTTAACATGCTGTTTTCAAGCTTACTTCTTAAATCAAGCAATGTGACAAAATGACAAATATTAGTTCAAAGGGCAAACAACTAAGCTAAGAAATTACAACAAACACCAGTTAGTAAATTTACAACTTCTAAAATATCTGTTCTTTTTGACAAAATTACGGATACAGAATCTGCTCCTCAAAGTATGGACCTGTAAAGCAACAGAATATAATAAGGGCTGTTACTTTCATTATTCATGGATCTACTGCACTGACATATATACTTATACGTATAGGTGGCTGTCAAAGTTGAGAAGCTGTGACCATGACCTCTTTCTGTGGTCTATTTCTATCTTTTTTAAATTCCTGATTCTGATAACACAACTGAATTGAGTGAAATGAAAAAAACAAAAAACAAAATCCCTACATTAAACAGTTCAGTGAAGGAGAACACTGGCTCTCCCTCATCACCACTTGATTAGACAACTTCAGTGCCCTTATTATGGGACTTCCTTTAAAGGCTATTCAGAAACTGCAACTGGTGCAAAATGCAGCACCTGGTGTGCTGGCTGTTGAGATTTGCTTTATCCACGGAACACCCATATTGTGTGTGCTGTGATGGTTGCCGATAGGTTTCCTTAGATAATTCAAAGTATTGATCTTAAACTCTCTGGAATCGTAAGGACTGTCTCTTCAAGGTAGAGCTGTCCTGTCTTATATGCTTACCCTGGGTGAGGTTGCTTTCTGGTTTCCACATACAGCATGTGATCAGGGAGGAAGCTCTCAGTCAGATCTTTCCCATACTAGCTGTTGCAAGTTTGTTCTGCAAGGCTGCCAAGACAGAATTCTTTCATGGGGCCTTTTGGCTGTTATTTTTGCTTGGTTAGATGGGGTTGGCACCAATAATGTCTTCCTGATTTTGATTTTGGCTTTTTAATTGGGATTGTTTTTATTTGTGATTTTGTATTTTATGAGTATTAGATTGCAAATTGCTGTGAGTCATTTATATTTGGCACTACATAAACATACCAAATAAACACAATTGTGCTATAAAAATCAGATTCAAGACCAACTGTCTGTTTTATACATAAATGGGACAGACAATTGAACAAACGTGCTCTGCTGCACTAATCGACTCTGAATTAGACAAAAAAATGAACAGATGAGTGTACTTTTTGACAGGCATTTACCATATGAAATGCACATAACTGAAATACATGTTCATATTTTGGGGTTGATTTTAATAATGTCAAAACTATGATTTAAATTTGTAAACAATAGTTTAAAAGAAAATTTAAAAAATTAATTACTGTGAGACAATTAGAAAAAAATTGCATTCCCCAAGACATTCTGCTGATTCAATAATCCCATGCAAACTAATGCAAGTGAATCAAGAGTGCTCTTAAAGAGAATTTGGACTCATAGCAGATAGCTTAATAAAATGGCAAACCAGTATGTTTCAGGGGATAATAAAACAATGAAATAAAACCAACAAATTCCATGCTAGAAATTACTAGAAAGGGAAATGAAAATAAAATTATCAATTTTGAAATGTAGTTATGTACATCCGTAATGTGATCACACTTGAAATACTAAATTCAATTCTGGTGACTGCATCTTAAAAAGAATATAGAACAGCTGAAAAAGATACAGAAAAGTGCAACCACAAAGAATTCAGATTCTTTTTATTTTCAAATCTTCTATTAAGAATCAACTATATTATTCAACCATTAAAGTAGATGATGATGGATAGGCTGAGAAGCTATGCATAGGTTAGGCCAACTTTCTTTAATCTGAATACTTTCCAGCTGTTTGAACTCTCAGAATTCTCAACAATCACAGTATTGTTGTGGGAGTGTAATGGTATGTAATGTAATGGCATGGAGTGTAATAGTATTGTAGCCTTACAATAAAGTAGAATTGGCTCATCTGGTCATGCTTCCTGTTTGGTCTACCTGGTAAGGCTGACAATGAGTTCATCCAAACATCTGGTGTAGCTCCCAGTTAGGAAATACTGAGCAACGACAACATGATGAGAGTGTCAAACTTATTTTATTTGTTTATTTAACAACATTTCTAGCCCAACCCAATCTTAACAAATCTGGGTGGAGAATAATCTAAACACACACACAGTGAACTATAAGCAACAATCATGATTGCAACTCATTTCCTTTAATAGCCTATGGTGACATCCCCAAATCAGTTCAGCCCAAAGGCATGATGAAATAGCACTACTTTAACCTGTTTTCAAAATGCATGCAGGGAAGGAAATTTCCACAAAGTGGGGGCTACCATGGTGAAGATCTTAAAGTGAAATACAAATCTGGAGTCATTATGAATTACTATGGATTGGTAGACATGAGCAGCTACATCATGCAGACTCAACCATGCTGATCTAGAATTTTTAAAATATGATTAAAAACCAATATTAGCGTGATACTGCAACATTATTAAAAACAAAACAAAACACTCGAGAGTTATATTTCTATATTGGAGAATAGGCAACCTGTAGCTCATAAGCTCATAACTTATAAGCTACATGCAGCTTTCTAACTTCTTGAACCTTTCACCTACCTGCCAACATCATGCCACTGAATCACAGGAGTATATTTTTATGTGTATGAAAAAAATACAGTAAAATAAGAATATTAGGCTTCAGTAGGTTTAACAGCCTCTTTTACTAATCCCCACCATCTTACAAATTCACAAAAAGTAAGGCAAACATTCCAGTCTACCATCTCAAGTAACATCCTTATTGTCATGCCCATCCTTTCTCCTTGACAGCTTATCTACCCATCTACATCTTGGGGTAGGGCTTTCTCCATGATGACACTGCAGATGTGGAACTCATTTGCCAGAAGGATATGTGGACTGCCAGTCACGTTGGCCTCTAGGGAGGCTTTAAAAACACATTTCCCAAGTAACCTACATCTAGATAAGTATTTTAAAAATTAGTATCTTAAATAACTTATTTTACTTTTATCGTGGAATTTATTGTTTTCAGGTTGCTTAATTTTGTACACACTCAGACATACATACAAAAAATGTCTTTAATGGATAGTTTAGAAATAATAAATAATTAACAAATAAATCTGTTATAGCTCTTGGTGGCCAAATAATTCAAAAAAAGTATTTAAAAATTTAAAGTGTGGGCTGTGATCACCAAAAGACTACCTGCTCTCTTCTATTACTTGTAAAACTTTTCAACCAGTGAAAATATCAGGTTGCCTATAAGTCAACTATAAACATAAGAGAACTCTTTATTCTCTTAGTACAAATAAATCAGAAAGTACTAATCAGCAAAGGGTTCCTGTTCAGTGAATCATACTTACCTGCAACTTTGAGGCAAATTAACTGATCTTTCCCATATGTGAGTGATCTGATTTCCATAAATTTTATTCCTAAGTAAAACTGATGACATACCTTATCCACTCAACATGCTTTTTTCTAATGATTTAATGTTTAATGATGTTCTATGACTATTTTTAATGTTTTTAGGATTTATGTTGTTTTCTGATTTCTTCTCTGTGTAAGCCACCCAGAGTTTTGACAATGGTGTAGCCTATGCATTTTGGCAAATAAAATAAACAATGTAGAAAGAATATTATAATAAAAAGCAAACAGATATGCAGGAATGATAACTTTCTGGGGGGAAAAAAACCCTAGGAACTGTGAGAGATCCAGCAGAAAATGTGTTAATTTAGTTATAAAAATGACAACAGTTTCTGCTGACATGATATTTTGAGTAATACAAATTAAAGTTAAGGAACTTGTTAATAAATAGTTATTTTACTTTTATTGTTTTTAAAAGGCTTTTGCACTAAGCTAAAAAATCTTAATGTTATCAAAATGATATGATCAGAATGCTAAATTTACAGTAGATGTTGACAGCACCTTACACAGTTTAATGGGCAGAGAATAACAGACTTTATTTGGCACTGTTTACTACTTGTTTACGATAAGTTACATACATATATAATAATTAATCAGGTTTTTAAGAAACCAAAAGGGGTGGGTTGCTTTTAAGAGAAATTCTTCCCTAATGATGCTACATTTAACTGAACACTTCTTTTTCAATAGGCATATGTATTTGCATACTCACTCAATGAATAAAGACCTTAAGCCATAATAAATTATAAGACGATACTAATGACTACTTTATACTCAAGAAGAAATAAACAAACAAAACATAATATATCTCAAGTTGTCCCCTCCCAAATTAAGCAAAAGTAAGTTTCCTAACTTTGAACAACTATGAATATTAGCAGAGAACAATTCATTTTCCCCAAGTCAGCTTTTCCCCCATTACAGCTTTTTGCCCTGTAAATATCACTATCTTTTGAAGAGGTTCAGAAAACCTACATCTCAAAACCACATCATGCAGTTATTATAGGGGAATTACTCTTCATATTTCTTTGAAACATAGCACTTATACAATTAAATAAGCAAAGAAAGCATAATCTGTGTTCCTTACTCTGAATAAAAATCCAAGAATTCAACTGAAAACACGTTTCAGAAACTAACACAACCTTTTCACCCCCTTCCACATCTAAATTATACCAGTACTCACTTCTGCATATTTTTCAAAGTAATAGCTATGTTTTTCTTACTCAAGAGTATAATCTGAAAGTTTACAATAAACTTAACGAGCTCCCTTTTGTACTGTATTGAACTGCTTTAGCTCATGGCCTAGGAATCTGACAGAGAAAGTGATACAGAAATTTATCTACTGTCAGAAAATTGCGTGCCTGCTAGTACTGGGAAGAGGAAGACAATTTTTAATATAAGTGCATTATGACACTATACAAACAAATGATTGCAAAAATAACAGCTATTTTGGCATGTTTTAAATATGTAACATTTATCTTCAAAAGACTGTCCTAGAAAACACATATAAGAAATTTTCTGCATTCAGATATAATAAAACTGAATGCAATACAATAATGTTAAGATCAGAAATTAAAAAAACTTATTTAATAGATGTTACCCACTATGAAAATTTGATTAAAATGTTTTTATTATTCTAATGTTGTTCTTAATAGAACATTCTATTAGGAAAACTACTCTCAAAATACATGTGATTGAGAAGGAAAAACCTTCTTCTAAGACAGCATCTGCAACCTGCAGTTTTTGTAAATTTTTGATCATGCATGAATCTCTTTGCTTAGGCAGTTAGGAAATTTTGTCATCAATTAAAAGAAGTATTAATTAAATTGAACTAAATTCATAACAGGAATACATACTTTTTCTGTATTTTCTGCATCTCCATTCACCCAAATCTGTAGTGGGAGATTTGACTAATTCTCTAAAAGCAGATTTTGAGGGCCTGGGGGTCTTTCATGAATTCATGCATTTTCTCAAATTACTTCTGATATAAAACTACAAGGTAAGATAATAAGCATTAATATCCAGGCTTTCTATAGGCTGCATTCCAATTTAATATAGTTTTACAATCAATACTAAAGAGTACAGGTAGTCCTCAAGTTACGACAGGAAACAGGACAGAAATTTCCATTGCTAAGCGACGCAGTTGTAAAGCTGGGTCAATTATGTGACCACATTGCTTAGAGATGGCAATTCTGGCACTCCCTGTTGCCGTTGCTAACTGAATTCCACTGGTCGTTAACCCAGGACCCACCTTAAGCTACCTGGCCAGATAAAATTGATTACATACAAAATTGATCAAAAGATGGATAATTTTACCATGTTTTCTGTGATGATCAGGAAAATAATAGTCCACACATTCTACTGTGAAAGCAGTGCTTCTTTCCTTTCCAGATGAGACAGATAAGTAAAACATCATGTTTTTTCCTAAGTTTCCTAAAACAAATACATGAAACTATATATTGCAAAATATAGCAGAAATAAGCACTATTACTAATCACAAAACCTAATTCAACATTTTACAATCCTTAATATCAGTTTTACATTCACAAGAGTTGTAGGATTTTGGACTGAAATCTGTTAGAAAATGATAATTCATATTTGCAAGATTCAAAGTATAGGAACCAAGTGCCCAATCAAACAAGATGATTCGTGGCAAATACAATTTCACTTGATATTGAATTCTATCTCATAATAATAAGCCTACCAACAGTACCACTGAAAGTCATATTCAACTATCGAGAAACAGTGGACACATTGTGCTTTTTCATATATTTGCAAAAATTCTTTTCAGTTTCATAGTTGATTTCCTGGACCAATTAGCATGTCATGTTTACCTAGCGTACAATTAATTTTTCTACCTATACCCACTTTCCCCCTCACTCACACAGATAACAAACAGTCCTTGCTGATTTGTTTAGACCTCAGATTTGTCCAAAAACAGTATATATGCTACTTCCAGTTTCAATTAACCAAAAATCTATCTGTAATTGATCAGATATGAATAACTGTCAACTATGGTTATTTTCTCTGGTTACTGAGGTCATAAAATGATTTTCTTACACTATTCTCATGAAAAACTCATGTTATTTTCAAAACAACTAATCTAGAAATAAAACAATCTTTGTCATCTATACTGCCTTGAACAGATTACAAGTTTCACTATTAGCTTGCAAAAACAATATAGTTAGTCAAAATACAACTTTTAAAGAAAAAAAATCAGTAATACTAAGTGTTCAGGAGAGTGAAATCTTAAAACTCTTCTAGTTCCCAAAAAGTGGCTACAGTACAGCTACAGTATAAAGTTGTTTGAAATCAACAAGAATTAAGGATATTTAACTATAGAATCAATTCCACCCAATATTTACACAAAACATGTTCTTTAGAGATCTTCAGAATAATTATAACATGTAACACTTTATGACATACTATCTTTTGTTTTCCATAAAAGTTGTGTTCTGTTTTCAAGTTTTATTTTTCCTGATTACTCAAATGGAAATAAATTGATGTTCTTAAGCAATATTCTCCACTAGCTCACTTTCTATTTTTTGTTTAGAATATCTAAAGGATTTATATTGATAAGATTTCAGTCACAAAAATCTGCTTTATTTGAATGAGTTTGCACAGCATTGCTTTAGATAAATCTCCTTGAAATATTCTTAGCCTTAAAAGAAAGTATTTAAATACAATTGTTTGGAACCTCATAAAAAATCCAAATATTTTAATGGTTAAGTAAGTTGTAAATTGTGTGTGTGTATTTATTTTTGTTAAAAAAGAAAGCATTATGAAAATAAGAACTGTATTTAAAAAGTTTGCTATTCCAAACATCAACATTTCCAGAAATGATATATCTTTATCCAAAACATTTAATAATTTATCCTTCTATATTCTGTGTTAAAGCCGGCTGACTTTTTATTGCAGACTCTCTTTTAATTGGCTGGATAGATTTGAGTTTGGGAATAATTTGTGTACGGCGTTTTATTATTAGGAAGCTGCTAAGCATGCGTAATAGTTCCAAAAAACTTATTGGCAGATTTAGTTTTTACAGCATCTTCAATGGAACCAAAGGAGGACAGAGTTGTCAGTCACTCTAGGAAACACGATGAAGAAATCAGCATCAGTGAAAGCCCTAAACGCTTGAGGTATTTTTGATGTAAAAAGAAAGAAAAAGTCATCAGCCTCAGCTACTCTCCGTCCCTAAATAGACCAGCACTTTTTGTCTAGATATTTTAAATTAAAAATCCAAAGAAAAAGCTTCATGAAAAGAGACTAATTAGGAAATGGGACAGAACAGTTTTATGATCATTCTATAAAACCTGGCGTGGACCAAAAAGATTGGTTTGCACATCTAATTTAAACTCTGATGATAAGGTTCCTCTACTTCCCGGAATGCCCCAAATAGCTTATGAATAGTCTTTCCCTTTTAATTTTAAAGTGAGAATTGGCTTAAATCCTGCCATTGAGGCAGGACAGTGTCAAAATATTGTCATAATTATGACAATAATGAAATATATTTGTCTTAAGAAAGAACAAACCAATTTATATTTTCTCTGATCTATTCATGCAATCTTGATTAAATTTGAAAAATCTTCAAATAAAAAAAGAAAGTTGAAACTCATTGTAACTCAGGTTAAAAACGCTAACAAAAATTTAATCTGGTCCAATCCAAATGGACTCTGGACACTATTAGAGGTCTAACAGGACCAGGACAGATACACTCCTTCCAGATGTTTTTGACAGATAATCTACCAGAGCAACCAATGCCATTTCTGTCCCAGGTCAAAATAAACCAGGATTAACCATCTCGGGAACTTCTTGGGAGATCCAGGAGTTCGTGGGGATCACTGCCAGGCAGCTAGGCAGTTGATACACTAGCAATAGCCCTAGCTTATCAATGTTACCTAATTACTGTACACACACAATCACTTGCATCTGGTCACCTCCAGGGCACTGAAGTCTCATGAATGATCACAGCCATCTTTTTCTATGACACTGGCATCGCAAATTGCTAGAGTTCCTGCTCAACTCCTTCAGAGTGCAGGAGCACAGACAGGGTGCCCAGGATGATGTGGCCCTTTTGTGGGTATTTATAGGGATCGGGGGGGGAAAGGGGGGGATTGGGTGTGTGTGTGGGGGGGGGTTGGGTTACTGAGTGGCTGCTTATTTTGGTGTCACAAACTGTGTGTATCTTCCTGGGGATTAGGCAGGGTTTTTTCTTAAAGGGTCACATCACCCTGGGCACAGAGAGAACTGCTCCTGTCGGTGCTCCTGCACTCTGAAGATGCCGGTCACAGGTGCTGGCGAAACGTTAGGAAACAAAACTTCAAGAACATGGCCACACAGCCCGGAAGACCCACACCAGCCATTTCATTTAGTGGTGATATAATGAACCAATCATCAAATATTCATAAAATGAGCAATGCATATTCAAAGCTCAGACTTGAGTAACAGAAATTCATGCAACAATATTAGACCAAGCAATGATTTGAACATTTGAACAGATGAACTTCACTGAATCCTATGTGCAGAAGATGTATGCAATTCTATTCTTGAAGTGCTTTGCAAACATGTCACAGTGAGTGCCTCAGAATTCCTTTAGATCACCAGACAAGTCAAACTCTAAGAGGCCCATAATTACTCACAAAAGCTATGGACAGAATGTAAAATGTATTCTTACTACTTTTCTTTCACTGAATGGTCATGATCACACTTTTTTTTAAAAGGAATGTGGTGTCCTGAGCATGCTATTGGCCAAGAGGTAGGTAGGTAGGTTAGTTGGTTGACTTACTCTTCTCTCAGCTTTGTGGTATTTTTTTTTTTTTAATTGCACATAGTTTCAAACAAGATAGCATGTCCTACAACCAACTCTGGGTGACTTACCAGTTTCCTGGGTTGGAGATGGCAGGGAAAATAGCTGAGGACACGTGAGGTGAAAAACAATTAGACTTGGACAAAAACAGGACACAGAGTCCTGTTTTTGGCAATAGTGAATAGTGGTGCTTGGGAGAGATTCAAGAAAAAACGAAAGGAAGTTTATCTGTATAAGAAAAGAACATGAAGGAGTTGATGGTGGTAATGAGAATGGAGGAAAGAAAGGAAAGGAAAATGGGAAGGAAGTGAACGGGTGTAAAGATGAAGGAGAAAGTTAGAAGGTAACCAGAACCAAGTGGTTGGGAGGTGAAGAGGGAACAAACTATGGTGGATAGAGAGAAAGATGGAAATTTCAATAAGTCACATGGGTGTTAGAGCTGACCGACTGACTTGAGCAGCTGAGAACTGGATGTAGACAGCTGTCTTTTGCAGTATTGACACTGCTGATACAGAAAGTATAAACCTCAAGGGAGATGAAAGTGAGTTCATCACTGCCATTACTGAAGCCAGAAGATGGAGTTACAGAGAAACAGTGGTTATCATCATTATTAATAGTGCATTGTGCTGGCAACTGGGAAGTAACTGTCCCTGAAGCTGTGTGGACGAGAAACAGGGAATGAATGAGTTATCCCATGGGCATTTAATAAGAGTATCTTGTGGTCCTTAGTCTTTATGAGTAAGAGCCTAAGAGACAAGAACTGCACCATCTGGGATGAGAGGACAAGGGGACTGTAGCACTAGGGGATGAGGTGGTTGGAAGGATCCTCCTTTGTCCAGGAGAGAACTGGGAGGGAGCATGGTAAGCTTATTAGAGGTGGTCACTGGGATGGGATATCAGATGGAGATCCACAGTTTTACCTTTTGAAAACAGAACAAGAACTAAATAGGAATGTGGCATATAGTTTTAGTGGCCTGGCATGGCTGCTGTTCTGCTGGTGTGAGCTAGCCACTGAAGTGAAAAAAAGGGGAGAAGCAGCTCAATTTTGGCAGTGAAGGGCAGCTGTGCTGTCATGAGGCCTGATAAGATAACCTGCCTGCTAACCAGGGCTGGTGTGGTAAGATGTCAAGACAGCAACCCCATTGGTCCAGCCTGATATATAGGTGTTCAGGACTAGATCCGGGGGGGGGGGGACCAATCTCCTCAGCTGTTGGAGGACATGCTGCCAGTCTGACTAAAAATTGGAGAGGAGAAGTGAGAAGGAAACAGAATGGAGTGAACAGAGTGGCTGGAGAGAAAAGTTGAAGAGAGAAGTTAAATGTGTGGAGCAGTTGTCAGTTCCTGGTTGGGAAGGGAGAAGAAAGGTTCAGGGGTGTCTTCCCTGGAAGAAGTGAAGTGAAAACCCAGAGGAACAAGAGCTCCACCTAAGGCCCAAGAACAGGAAGGAGGGACCTGGCTAGCTGCAGGCTGTGGCTTCACCCAAGAGGGGAAGAAGGGGATTGGTTGTTGGTGGTGAAGCCCTGGTCTCTGGGGAACGACTGGGCAGAAGGCCCTGAGAGATGTTCTTCCCCCAACGGAGAAGCAGTAGGATGTTTGGCTAAGCAGATCCAGGAGAAAATCAAGCCATGCTCAGCATTCTACATAAATCCTAGCCCATTCTTTTCACTCTCTCTTGTTAAGCCCAGAAATCGGGGAGGGAGACAGAGAGAAAGGGGGAGGAAGCAGGAGAGATAGAGGGGGTAGTCTCTAAGAAGGAGACTTAGGAGGAAACCTGAAACCAGGTGAACACTAGTACAATACTGTATTGTATATACCTGCTATAAATACCTGCTATAAATAATATCACTGTATATAGTAAAAAGCAGAAAAGCCTCCATTGTCTTTTTTTTTTCTGTGTAAATTGCAATCCTTGCAAAACAATACACCTCCAAAAAAGAACTCCATCACACTGTGAAAAGGAGGATGACCTGAAAGAAGAACTGGAAATAAGGAAAGAGCAAGTGCCAGAGGGTGATGAATCACAGTACTCTTTTGGGAAGGGCCAGAGTGATTGATGGGGCTTCTGGAGGAGGATTGAGATGATGATGGGTAAAGGGAAGTATGATGGCAGGTAGTACATAGGCTGTTAGAGAGGAAGAAAGATTGTACCTTTGGAGCCAATCTCCTTTTCTGGTCTACCTGCATCATACAGGTTCTTGGATTCTTGGTGTTCCTAGCCTTGCACTGCATCGCTTCATGATATAACCATCTGTAATAAGACCTTGATCCCTCATGTTTTTATTATGGAGGAGAGGGAAGATTATCTAATCAAGACCTGGCTAGGTGAAACTGGAGAAATGCTTCTGACATTTGGCTAGTTGAGTTTTGGATACTGCATCAACACTGACCCCAGGCCAGGGTGTGAGGGTGGCAGTTACCTTCCAATAGAATTTGATAGTGACTAGATATCATGCTCCTAACTGGTAAAGTATGAGACCCTGTATGTTAAGTTGGACCCCTATGATAAGGTAGGGATGCTGTTGGTGTCCCTGCTGACAAACAACAGCCTGGCCAGAACTCCTTGACTTCACTGTCAGATTGTTGTTTATTCCCACTCTCTTTTGGTGTTGGGTAATTTTAACTTCAATGCCTTGGGGGTAGAATCAGTCTTAGGACTTTTTGGCTACCATAACCACCATTTATTCCAAATCATTATAGCACCAATTAAGGACCATATGGTCAACCTCGACTTCAGTGAGCTCCATGGTCCAGAGCAATTCTATTAGCCCATTGTCATGGCCAGATCACTTCCTGGTCATCATGAAGTTAATTGGCACCACAAGCATATGCAGCATGGAAAGAGAAATCAAGATAGCCCATTTCAAGTGTCTTACAAAACTGATAGTGTCCCAGAGGGCGCATGGGGAATTTTTGAAAAATCTGGAGGGGAGTACTGTAGGGTGCTTCAGCTTAATTTCAGTTAATACTATAATCTGCAGAATCTCATTTGAGCCTTTAGAAAGGCAAGATCATATTCCAAATGGAGATGAACATCTGATACATACTGAAGGATGTGTTACATTGCTCTTAAGAATTTAGACTGGGTTGTTTTTAAGGCTCTTATATTGCTGTAAATACAACATTATGTTCCAGAGAACACAAGGCTTAGCCCTTTAGCCCTGAGTAATTTTATTGTAGCTGGCACACTGCAGCTATGAAAATGCATTATGGCCCTGGTAGTCTTCTCAGTCCTGATTATGATATTTCTTGTCTGTTTCTTCCAAGCTGCTAATGTTTAAAAGGATATCAATGATCAATGTAGATTCCATGTATTTTCCAATTGTGAAAGCAGTTCATATTTAGTGAATAAAATAACTTTAGGTTTGGGATAACTGATGATCCATTTTTCCTCACTATAGAATACTACTAGGGTTTGCAAGCCTTACCTTGTCTAGATGAGGTGACTTCTCTGCATCAACTTAAATCAATTTATTTGCCAACACTGGAACATAAATCTCACTTTTATATAAGGTCTGAACCACAGAATTAAAATAGATGTTAAAGGAAATACACACCCTTTGTTTAACCATTTTTACAGAAGCAGAAAGACCTCCAAACATGTTACATCTAATGTACATATAGATGCTTTCATGGAGCAGCAATTTATTGAAGACTGATCTATATTGAGCTGAAGGGCACCTTCAAATCAATGAAGGTAGCATAAAAAGTTCCATGTAGTTCACTAGAACACTTTTCTGCATAATACACTGATCAGAAGTTAATCTGCTAGTACCATGCCATGAATTAGCTAATCAACAAACTTCCCATGTAGATGCCCAGTAAACTATATTAGCATGTAGTTCACTAATACAATTTAAGATATTAACTGGTTGAAAGAAAACTGGACAGATCAGTCTTATCAACTTTCATGAAGACTGACTTTATAGGACAACATTGCTTTTTTGGTATCTGAAAAGTATTACAATATAAGTAAATAAGAAGGCATTTTTAAAGAAAATAATGTACTAATTATTTTTCATATTAATTGCATTTTAAACCCAATTTTAAATTTGTATACAACAAATTGTACTATATCCAGGGTGATCTCAATGGTACCATTGTGTGGAGTAAATACTATTTGTTTATATACTTTAAAGAAATCTGATGGTGGTAACATTCTATTTACAGAAGTGTGGCTGAGGGAAAGGATTAATAGTTGCAACTATATGCCAGGATTTATTTCAGGGTGTAATTCAATTTATAAATTAAGATAATTATTGCCGTATCCTATGACCTGATGCCAAATATGTTTAGATCTTGAAAGTGTTTAGTAAATTTTTGAAAATAAATTTTGCATATGGGGGAAACTCTCAATATATACTATACAGTGAGGCAAAACTCTCAATCTGAATGTTTTAAATATAAATATTAAAGAGAAATATGCCTGGACTATTTTTTGTTTGATTGCCGTGAGCTGCCCAGAGTTGTTGAGATTTGGGCAGTTGGGTATTTTACTGTAATCCTTACAAGTTTATTAAGAATGGTCAGTATAATTATTCTACAATACAACAACAACATTAAGGGAGAATTAGAGCTAAGAAAATGGCTTGCTGAAGGGTATTTAGTGGATTTATCTTAAACTGGGTCTTCCCAGTTCATAGCTCAACTTTATATTAATTTCTTAATAATATATCAATTTCTTAAATTCTGTCTCTACTGCATAATTTTAGGGTGAAGCAGGAACAGTTAAGACAATAAATACAGCTATCCAGGATTGGAGATGAGGGATTATGGACCTTTGGCACTGTGTACATGAACATGTTTCAGAGATCTCTGTAACTATACAGTAATCCTTCCATCTCTCTGTTAAAATATCTAAAAGAAAATTGAAAACATGCCCTCAATGTCCCCTGTATCATTCCAGAGGCTGGCAGAGGTTGGCACAATTCATAAAGGGTGCTGGGTGAGTTTTAAGTGACGTTCAAGATACTGTCAATATATGCAGAAGTCTATACCCTATTCCTTTCATACTAACTTGTATTTTAGAAGCTAAAAAAGATAGAATCAGAAAATAGAAAAAGGGAGTTCTTATTATCAGTATGTTGCATTTCAATGGGGCAATATGGGATAATATGGAATTCTAACTTCCCTACTGTGTCTATCAGATGGATTATTGTTACAAGCTCCCTCAGTATCATCTATACAGCATTTTCATAGAAATAAAGCTTTCAGAAACTATAAAAGCATTATTTAAAAATGAATAAAGATAGAAGTTGAATGTATCCATTAACTATCCCATTAAAGGACAGATCAAACCAGTGGTAAAGTCATGATTGATTCATTAGCACTCACATCTTACTGTCTGAATTACACTTTCCCTTTCAGATGTTATTGCTAAAAATAGACAACCTCTTACAAACTAGACCCTTTGATGTTAAGTGGTAGATTGAACAATCTTTTAAAACATAAAAACTATTTTATAGATTAGTCTCCCTAGAGACATCTTCCATTAGTGAACATTAAAGTAAACAAGTAAAAAGTAAGGTCTAAGCAATGTACCATCCTTATTTAGTCTTGATTACTCTAAAACTGAAGAGTTGATGGACATAGTTTTTGTTTTTGTAGGCTTATGGGAAGGGGAACAGAAAGTAGGAAATAATTACCTAAAGCAAAAAATCAAGCACAGATTTAGACTGTGGACTGAATCCAGAGTTTTTATCTGGCTGCCAGGAGCATCTCCAAATAAGAGTTACACTCAGAAAGAAGGATACTCCCTCTTCAACTCTGAGAATTTTTGACGAGGCAGAGAAGAAGAATCAATAAAGCCCCTTTCCCTCAATCCATAAGGAAAACAATACTCCTTCTGGAGACATTCTGCTCACAAAATAACAAGTCTGGCTAAATCCATATTTCAGTTTTAATAGAAGTGTATACTGTACAATCTATCTTATTTCCAGCAAAGTTTTTGATAAGGTTCCACATGACATTCTCATTAACAAGCTACTAAAGTGTGGCTTGGATAGCACTACAGTAAGGTGGGCTGCAACTGGGTGACTAACCATACTTGGGGATCATTATTAATGAAGTTAGAGAACAATCAGGTTGTGCAGGAATCAGTCTTGAGGCCACTGTTTTTCAACAGTTTTAATAATGACTTGGATGATGAATTGATGAGCTGATTTTCAAATCTGCAGGTGACACAAACATTGGGGGCTAGCCAAAGCCTGCACAACACAACCTGACTGCAGCTTACTTTGGACAACTGGAAGACTGGGCTTAGAAGAACAAGATGTCATTCAACAAGGAAAAATATAAGTTTGTTTGTTTGTTTATTTATTTATTTATTGGACTTATATGGCTGCCTATCTCATATGAGACTCTAGGTGGCTCACAACAATCCATAAAAAGCAGAGTTAAAAACAAAAATACCCTTCCCACCAGGTGCCAGACCAAGTATCCTTGCAGCTCAACCCCATGCTAATCCAATGTTTGGGGGGAAGAGCCAGGTCTTCACAGCCCTCCAGAAGGCTAAAAGGATAGGCATCCCTCAGATCTCAGATGGGAGGTTGTCCCAAAGATATTTCCTTTAGGGATGAAAAATACAGGGCACACATATAAAATAGGGAATTTAGGGCTTTGAAGCATTAGAGAAGGGTTTGGGTATGCAAGCAAAACACGAGTCAGTGCTGTTACACAATTACTAGAGTGGCTAATGCAGTTCAGATCTACATCAGAAGATATACTATCGAAGATGCAGGAAGTTATTATTCCTGTTTACTTAGCACAGGTGAGGTCAAAGCTGGAGTATGGTGTATAATTCTGGACACCCCATTTCCAGAAGAGTATTGACTGGTTGGAGAAGGTTCAGAGGAGGGAAAGAAAGATAATACAGGAACTTGAGGACATGCCTATGTAGACAGGCTGAAGGAACCTTAGTATGTCCAGTCTGAAGATGATTTATGGGAGACTTTATAGCCATGTTCAGGTATATAAGGGAAGCTACAGGAAAGGTGGTCACGAACTGTTTTCCATGGCCCTAGAAACTAGAAAGACTAGAAAGAATAGTTATAAGCTTCAGCTATCCAGATTTCATTTAAATATTATAAGGAAAAAAACTGTATAGTAGTGGAACAGTCTATCTATGAAGCTTGTAGGTTCTCCATCTCTAGAAGTTTCTAAGAAGAGGCTGGAGATTTACCTCTCATGGATGGTTTAAATGCTTTTCCTGCACACTGGATAGGGTTGGAGTAGATGATCCATGTGGTCCCTTCCAACTCTACAATTCTATTATTCTGTGACAAATGCTACAAAATAGAAATACAGCTTGGACAATGCATCAGTCAGTTTTTGAATCAATGTCTTTGTTTCAGTATTCTAACTCACAACTACAGCAAGAAAGATTTAAAAAAAAGGAGTAGAAGATAACAATATGGAAATAAAGCAATGGGTGTTGTACATCAGAAAAACTGGAGAACTGTGAGTCACCAGAGGGATAAAAGATTACAGATGTCCCATTTCCAAGTTGGTCAACAGTTCCAACGTTAAATAAGATTATAGGCACAAACTATTCTCTAGCATAGCCTTCTTTAACTTAGTGCCTTCCAGATGAGTTAGACTAGATAGTATCTTATTCAGAAATAATGGCCATTGGTTGAGAATAATGAGAGTTAACAGTCTAACATAATGAATGGTACAAGGTTTGGAAACGCTGAACTAGTTGCCCAGCTTATTCTTATTAATTCAAAAAGGGACCAAAATCTTAATTTATTTATGCAATTTTGAGTATTATGCCTTTTGGAACAAAGGCAAAGGCTGTTCTGATACAACAGAAATTTTTGGCAATAATGAAGAGAATGAACAAAGTTTTATAAACCAATGAGTCAAAATAATTTGGTACCAAAAAATAAGTGTTTCAGTTATTGCATTTAGCTTGATAACTTTGGAAACAGTTTTCATAAATACTCAGAAAAATTGCAATAAGCCTAAAAATGATTAATGTGTAGAGTACATTCTCTTGTAAAACACCAACAATAATGATAGATATTTATTCTGAATTCTGAATCAGACTTTAGACTGACAGATACATTTTGTTAAGAAAATGTTTCCTTGTGAGTGTTTTAAGGAAAATGTATCTCTTTGTATAGACAAGGTAACAAGGTGCTTTAAAACAAAACAAACAAAACCAGCACACACTGGTCTTAGAAATGTGGATTAGATGACAAGAAAAAAAAATGCAAAGAAAGAACATCTTAAAGGCTAAAAGAATGGCCAATCTTAGAGTTGAGAAAGAGAACATGACCATGCTAGGCTCCAAGAGATAAAGAAAACAAGCTCAAGGACAGTACTTTCAGAACACAGGATTCCGTGGCTACTAGGTTTCTGGGTTCTTGACTGAAATAAAGCTAACTGGCAACCATAAACAGTTCTGTTGTGGATGAAAAGGTACTAGTTTATACAAACAAACGAAGAAACAAAAATATCCTGAGCAATATTCAAATAGTGTACTGCCCATTTAATCCATCCTGAAGATGGGAAGCTTTAGTATACAATTGTTTTAAAGTTATCCTCTTAGATTTGCTGTTCAAGTAGTTGCCAGCAGATTTTACGCATTATTAATTGTTGCATGGCAATAGCAACTCCCTTAATCTAACAAATGAAAACACTACATATCTTTCTAATAAATGAAAGAAACATAAAAAAATAGGTTCAGACTTCTCAGCAATATTATTTCTATGTAATTTTAATTCCTTATATTTTCTAAGACTTTGTTCAGCTGCCTTTTCTGGATCAAACAGGACTGGAGTGGGTGTGGAGCAAAACTATGCCCCAAACTCCAGCATGCACTAATACCCAGCATGTATGAACAATTCTGTGACACAGTATTCTGAAATCAGTTGATTAAAAGTGATTAACCTATAATCCCTAAATGAGCTTATGTTCTGAGGATGAACTTGAATCTGGTCTTCCTGACCATAATTAACCTCCATAAGCACTATATACATTTAGTTTCTATTAAGGAACAAACGTAACAGCCATTACTGAATATCCTTAATTTCTTCAAGAGGCAATAGTTTTCAGTAATCTCAAAGCTTTAGGAATCTTATAAGTGTATAACTGTTTGGTGTATCCCTAGAACAGATTCAGTACTGTAAGCAAGAAAAAAGGATATTTTTATTTATATTTTTATATTTTTTATGACAGCTGACGTCATTCCAAAAAGAGTGAAAGGGACTTGATCCCCTTTTCAATGGCAGATAATACAATGGGAAACATCAAGTTTTCATACCTAGTTTATGACTTGTCTCCCTTTCCCCACTGTTAAAGAAAAGCAGTTGCTAGCACCACACACACAGACTATCCTGCTAAGTGGCGGATCAGTAGCTGGTGTTTTCAGTGCCGCTATGCCAGGTTTCATCTGCTTTACTCTGATAAGTAGGAGTGTCTGTTCCAGGATAAGAAAGGCTCAATGGGTGTTGGTCAGGATAACAGAGATAACTCTTCCTCAATTCAAGGCAACGCAAATAGTCTCTAAGTCCAGTCTCAGACTGCTTTTGAAAGAATCTGCAGATGCTCAAAATCTAGTCAGGACAATACTGCATATGTCTATTGGTTTCTATTATTTTAATACATTCAGTTATAATAACCTATAGAAGTTTGTGAAGACTTCCATTACCTGGACCCTTTCCCTCCACTCAACTCCCATAGTTTCCTTGGTACTCTTTGCTAATTCCTCTAGTAATTAGCCTCATTTCATTTTCTATCTCAAAATCATCCTGAGCATTTTGACCAGGAAGTTAAGCATGTCTTCAGTACTAAATGCTGTTGGGGTCTGGCATTGTTATCTACAATGGTTATCTGAAAAGTCTGCACTTTCTGATGGCCTCTGACATAATTGATAGATCAGCTATATAAGGCATTCCCTATAACATTTATATCCAAAAGTACACTAGCCCACTGATTACCATTCCAACGTATTTCTTTTATGCTTCTATATTTACAAATATAATATTAATTCCAAATCTAGTCCAATGGCAAAGATCTCAGAGGGATAAAATATTTGCATTAGAATTCACTTTGCTGAATAATAGTTGTGAGCTGGCATATTTGGTCAGCTCTGCTTTTCACTGATCCCCCTTGAAGAGCACAATCAACATAAACTAGAGATGTTGCATACATCTAAGAAACACTTCCTGTAACTGGCAAAATTAAAACAAAAACAAAAACTGCTTATACATTTCTAGAAAAGACAATAATATATTGTTACACAAACTGTGATAAAGACAAAGCAATGAGATGGTATACTTTCTAAAAAACCTACTAGCTATGTTTCTCAATAATTTGCACAATTGGAACAACAATAAATAGGTTTTTGGGCCTTGTGTTGAAGAGCATGGCCAATAAGACAGATATTTCTGTCATTTTTTCAGCTGGCCCTGATTCAGCAAAGGAACTGAACTATTATTCAGAAGCAAATTATACTATCATAACACTACAACAGAGTGATCCTCAGAACAGTTGTATGTGGCAAAACAAATCACTGCTGATAATAAATATCAGAATGAAAACATTCATTTCATATTTATAATTGTTCAAAGCCATGCAATATGTTAATACTTGACTTACACAGTCTGATCCAAAGTGTTTTTTTTCAATCTGCTGAAAAGTTAATATAGATAGCTCTTGCATAATGCAAGGGTTGACCTACATAAACCTGACTTTACCCAAGGGATGAAAAATGTTGGCCATCATTTGTGCATACACTGATCTAAGAATTTTTCCTTGATCTTGGAAACCTTCATGTACTTACACAGCTTCGAAAACTGAACACGATGCCAAGAGATATTCCAAAAACACTCAAAGGTAGCAGTAACAATACAAAACATCCCAGTTCGTTGCAAAAGAGTCTCAGTATGCAGGAAATATTTAAATTAATGTTTAAACTATAAACTCATATGTTATGCATTAAGTCATTAGTAATACTAGCTATAAAAAATTCTCCCAGGACTAGCCATACCTGTTCTGTAGTACAGACTTTCCAGCTGGATCAAGTTGCAAATATCTTTAAAAGAGTTATGACTCCCACACAAAAGCACTTAATTGGCCAAATAGCTTGTGAATCACTATGATGAATTATACTGTCTATTTCATACATCAGATGGAAAAGAGTAAACTATTGGCATAATAACAATGTACTGTTCATGGATATTGGTTATTCATCTTTGTGTTAAATAATTAATTTACTCAAATGTCAGCATTAAATAACAAAAAGGCAAAATGTTTAGATTTTAAAAATTCATTTTTTGAATTAAATTATATTTTAATAATATTACAAGCTAGAGTGAATCTGAATGAATTAAACATCAAGATTGCTAAAAGGAAAAGGAAGGAGTACGAAGTTGGTTTGTTTGACTAAGATTAAACTAAGACATATTTCTATAAAATTTTGGGAACCCTAATGGAATTTTGCTGACACCAGGACTGAAATGTTAATGATTTATAGATATGCATATGAATAAGGGATGGGTGGGGAAGAAGAGATACTTGCATGTAACCTTATAGGGGATGAAGGATTACTAAGTTTGTTTGTACTGTTGCGATGAAGATCAGAAGTCATTTCTTTAAATATTTTTTTCCTCTTTTTTTCTTTTCTCTTGTACTTTCTATTCTTTATTTCTTTTCTTTTTCCTGAGTTTAGTTTATATTGTTTTTTATTAATTGTTTTTTTTAAAATGCAATAAAAAATTTTAAATATTCAAATTTTCCATTGCTGTGTATTCTCTAATTTCTCCAAACTTGCATTTTTGGCAATGTTTATTTTTTCCAATGTTGTGCCAGACTGACCCTTGCCACTTTCAGCATTTATTAAACTGTGATGCTTCTCATTTATATTCTCTGGGATCATACCTAATAAAAATATTTTAATTTTATTTTCAATTTTTTTTGGATGTTTCGGTTATTTCTTTTCAGTACTTTTGAGACTTTTTACATAACCACCACATATGATAAAATGTTCCTTCTTTGTTGTGGCATTTGCAACATCTGTTATATTGTTTGTCCATTTTGGCAATCATTAACAGAATTATGTACCATCTATAGAACATGTTTTACCAATTCTCTCTCAAATTGTAGCTTGATGCAGAGTATCCTATTTGTTGTTGACCTAGAATTCTAACAGTTCATATTGAAAAGACAAGTGCAAATTCGTGCAAATAGATATTAGAGCTCACAGTTCCTTTCTCCTCATTTTTACCAAAGGAACATTTGGAGAGTTGCAATTGAGAATTAAACATGACACAAGATGAAACTATTTTTGTTTTTCTGTTTTTTGAAACCCAGGGATGTGTTCCTAGAAATGTTTAAATAAACATTTTAGTATTTTAAGAAAAAGTCCATGTGGGAAATAATTGGAGAAAGAAACAGACAGGAAAGAATTTTGTCTCTGGCCTATCTATTACTGAATTATACTCCCTTGAAAAGTGTTTCTGAAGTAAGAAGTGGAATTGGATGAGTTTCTGGACTGAAGAGGAAATGAAGATAACTTTACCCATGAACTATGAATATCTGGCTTGGTCTTCAAAGGAAGAGAACAGTAATTACTGTTGCCTCCAGGAGTTTCCCTGTAACCCCTAAAACTATCAAATCAAAAGCCACAATATAAATATTCAACTTTGCCCAAAGCAGAAGCCATCAGCAGAAGATAACATGCCTTGATATATACTGATTACATAAACTGCTAGTTTAAAACTGAAGTCTGTATCAGTGTAATATTCCTCTAGTAAAATAGTCAATACTAGTTTTGGGAGGGGGGAAGGAAGAATCTTTGATGGCCCTAAGCCTTCCATCCTTTCCATCTAGGTTTCCAAAAAACAAGTAAAACTTTGGATGCATAGAAACTCATATTTATATGAGTTAAGCTTGAAGCAGCATGAGATAGTTTTAGTCCTTGATTTTTGTAATGAATTTTATAACATGGTAACCCCTCTCCCCAATGTATTTGAAATGCACTTTCTTGTAAATAGCAGAAGTAAAGAATTTTTGGCTCTTGAATAAATTGATTACTATTATTTTTAATTCTAGAACTAATAAACCATTATAAATATAAGCACTACAGCTGAAGGAGTTTTTAAACAATCATATATTCATAAAACACTTTTAAAACTCTATAAATCAGAATAAAATGGTAAATTAGAAATATTTGCTGACAAGATTTATTAATGTGAAGAAGCAAAACCAATCCTTCACACTATAAGTACTTATTGTATACTTACTTTTGTTTGTCACTAAGCAAACAAAATAGAAGAGGCAACAGAGTACAATAAATCTGTTTCCAGCATCAGGGAAATAAAGATCTCTCATCTCAGGTTAATCTGTTTTACACCATGCACTAGAATATAGGTACGGGTTTCAGTCACCATTATTTTATGGAAATTCAGGATATAATTTTCCAGTACAAAGAGTAAAAACCCCAGAATGTGCCAGTTTTAACACTTTTTAGCTTGCTGTATCTGTGGGAATATCAGTTTGAAATCAGACACAACAGAACCAAAGTACAAATTACAATTGGGGACAGGTTTTGAATAACTCTGAGTCTTGTAAGCCTTCTTTAACGTTATGAAGAGGTACTTCATTCAAGGCCATGTGTATGGCAACCACTTCTTTCATATCCTTTGCAGCGCCTAAAATTTATATCGATATAATGAAACTTCAATTACTGTCCTAAAAGCCCCTAGAAATAAACCAGTGTCATTCTGGTATCCTGAATGTATGGTAGTACATTGTATGTACTTCCTAGCCGGTCTCTAGATTAGAGGTCATGTCTTGCTTAGAATAGTATAACCACACTTGGGCTTTCACTGCAAAGTTATTATTCCTATTAAATGTATTAATATAATTGTAATTATGTCATTATATTGTCATAATGACATTCTTTGACCTAGTGTATAAAATAAAAAGAATTACTATTTTTCAACCTTTAAGAATATAATTGAGGCATGTACACAAAATTTTAGTATTTCAATTAAAAAATGAGATTCATTTATTTAAATGTAATTATTTTTGTAGCAATAAAAGAAAGCCATTTTTAAAACTGGAAAAGCACTTTCTGGAACACTGTCAAACTAACAATGAAAAATTATAGGAACTTTTATAATATTCTTAACCATAGCACTTAAAATATTTGCAGTACAATATGGTTTATAATTACGTTAATTCTTATCTATTATGCAGAAGGGCAAACAATATTTCATGCTTGTTATATAGGAAAAATCCCACTGTACACAGTGTAAGGTTTGCCCTGTTCGACAGAGAAACTCTCGTGACACGTGTGGTTCACAAAGAAGGTTTACTCATGCGTAACGTAGTAGTCACAAGCAAAGCCAGGACTGGCTTGGTACAATTGCATCACTTGTTATATTCCCCCCTTCCCGCGCTTTTTTCCCGCCCCGCGATCACGTTGCAGCTGCGGATTATGGGCCCCCAATAATCCCCCTTGATTGTTCATGATGGCAGGATCGGTCAGGGTCTATTGTCCTTGATTGCCAGTCCCCCTCCGGCTGGGTTGGTTCCTCCCCGTTACGTGCAAGCCCGCGGGTTCTGTGCTGCATTGCGATCTTGTTTCGCTGCCTGCGGCCCCGTTCATTGCTGGCTCGCGCCGTTATCAGTTTATAGTTAAAAGCTTCCGCTGCGGTTTTCCGGTTTGGCTGGGCGCAGGTGGCCCGTTAATTAGCGGCGCTTTCAGTTCCTCTTTTCCCCGCTAGCTACCGTCGGTGGATTCCGCGTGGTCTGGCTGCGAGCTTCCCTGAAGCCCCGTGCTTCCCTGAAGCCCCGTGCTGACCGAACCTGACACACAGTGGCACTGCCTTATGACTTAATATGCATAAGTATACATGGCATGGTACAGAAAGCCACATTCTCTCCCAATGCAAAGAAAATCTGGTACTGATATTTCTGAAACCTAAGTTTGGAAAGGCTGGAGTCACCCAGAAAATCTTTGTAGTTTTCTAATAGCCAGTCCAATAATTCATTACTGAAGTAAACTGTACTACTCTTTAAATGACAAAACTAATAATATACTAGTGCCAAGTGCAAGGAGATAACTGTAAGATTAATACTACATAAAGACATAAACAAAATGAAGATGAAAGCAATAGCAGGATTAAAAAAGGGATGTACTGCATTATAGCCCAAATACTAAAACAGATTTTAAAAAATAATACAGCACTCCTATGCTTAAGAATTTAGCTGCAAATCTCAAATTTCTTGTACAGTCTATCTGGAGTCAGCTGACACCAACACGGAATGAATAAATAAAATAAATAATAAAATATTGCACTCTGGCATCTGGATCCACAAAATTATGGAAGGAAATACAGCCTAGGGATCAATCATCTAGTTACAGACTCTTTGGGCATTTTTTCAGTTTACCAGAGTAGGTTAACTATCTATATAGTTATTCATGACAGTCAATTTTAATTAACTTTTATACACAATCACATATAGAAAGCCCATGAAGAGACAATGTGGCATATATTTCAAACCAATTTAGCCCACCGGGATAGCATAGCTAAGGAACATTCATTTTTGACTCCATGCTATAAATCATGTAAATTCTTATTTACAGGTGGGTGGGCTAAAAAGGATTGTCTAACACGAGGATAAGGAATTTTTCACAGCATGGGTGGGCATACTCACAAAATGATTACCAGGGTGAACTGAACAGTCACAAAATAGTTATTTTCCAGAAGATGAACTAGGGCTTTAGAACACTTTCTACCATTCCAGTGCAGCTTTGTGGGGTTCAAAGATATGCCTGCAAATAAATATAGTGGTGAACATATGCTCTGCATCCTATTTTTTACTTTGAATTGGGCATTCCATCTGACCAAGCTAGAACACTGTATTAATAGTGGCTTGCCCATTCTTCAGACTTTTCCAGTATTATTTTATGTAGAGTTATTACAATCAGACCAACTCAATACAGGCTCAAATTACTCTTGAGGGAACAGTTATTTTAAAAAGTACCACAGCAAGTAGCTTTTCCTTATTTTCTATCACAAAGTAACATTTTTTCAAAATTCTGAAATTGGAAATTTAGGATTTTTTAAAAAATAATTCATATAAATAAAAATTTTAAAATTTCCATTGGAAAAAATATGGATAGTTTTTTTAATGCTACAAGAACCAGGCATCTAAGAACAGATACAATGCTTCCATATGAATTAGACATCATGTTTAAATTCCTACACATTCAGGAGTTTATGACACTTTAGCAACATTTGCAAAATTTAGCTATTCAGCAACAAAACATTCTGTTCTCAGATTAGTTCAATTCACTATGAAAATTACTTTGAAACGGTAACAATAATGAAGTGAATGCTGTTGTGATAGTGGAGTCTTGGCAATTATGTTTGTGAAATATTTGTTTAGGTATTTGGAAAAATGTGAAAGCCAATATAATTCCAAGTAACACCACCATAATTGCTGCAGGTAATAGAGATCCTGTAATCATTTCTCACAGATTAGCATAGCTTCACCAAACTTGAGGTGACTTTCACTGCAGTCATTCAGGCAAAGAGTTAACAAATAAAACAAGAATATTTATTTGTAAACAAGTATATTATCTACCCACCCCACGTTTACTAGCTGTAGGGGTCATGATCTTGCTTATGTTACAGTATTACTGTACAGAATACAATTGTTTTAATAATTTTATACCAGTTATTTTTTTAAAAAATGAGTGTGAAGTCTGTCTGTCTGCCTGTCTGTCTGTCTGTCTTTTTCAAATTTAGTCAGTGCCCATCTCACTCAGATGCTTTACTTCAACTTACTTTCCAATGGGTATTTCTACTTAGGAAAATTCAAAACAGGTATTTTCCTTCTATCTCCTAGTCTAAACACCAGTCTGTTTTGATTGTTTAAAAAATTATCATAGGTTATACAAACCTTCTTTGTGTGACTGTTCCCAGCCAGATTCCCTGCCCAACTGTCACTGTTAACTGTCAAGTGCAGCTCCTCCATGCCACTCTTCTCTTCCCCCACATCATTTTCTTCCCAGGACCTACTTATCAACACTCCAAGGCAGAGCTGGAAGAAAATTCAAAGCTCTAATACTTTCAAATGGCATTTCATCACAAGGGCCCTACAAATAAATTGCTGAAACAATCCTTCAGAGCCAAATGTGCCACTGCTTACTTCAGTTATCCACAATCCAGTTAGTAAATGCCTCTCTAATTATACCACTGTTTCTAAAGAGCCAAACATTCAAAACAAGTCCCTTAAATACAGTAGGTACAATGGATTTATGAAAGACGGTTCAGCTGAAGGAAGGTTAATAAGCATTCAATCTGCAAAGAAAAGATAATAGAAACAGTTTACAAGCTCTATTAATCTACAAACAAGGAAACAAAAATATGGAGTGGGACCACATACATGCAGTTCTGCCCAAAACAGTGGAGGACCTGAGCTTCAGAGGTATTCATAACACTAAACCATAATGCCCAGTCCAGAATGTTTTCTTCTTCCACAATGAGAAAGACTGACACTTGTCCACATAATGCTGCACTTCTGAAATTCTATGAACCACAGTGTGATATAGAAAATCTTAGGCCTCCATCTAAGCCTCTCACTGTACAAGCAAAAGTTTTCCCCAGTAACTGAACTGTTATCACGTAAGCGCAGAACAATTGCAAGGGTCATTCTTTGCCCTTCTCTCAGTTCCCAGCCTAATAAAGAGGGAGAGGGAGTTGTGTATAAAACAAGGACTCAGTCTTCAGTTAGAAAATAAATCAAAGCAATTGTTTAAAAAATTCAAAATTAAAAACCCTCCTGCTAATTTCTGAAGCCATTTTAACTGAGATTGAGAATGAAAAAAATAAATAAATGTTAAATTGTATACTACTTACGACACAATATGCAGAAGCACAGATAATATCCCAGTTACTTTAAGCAATTACAAATAATTTACAAGAAAACAGACACAGTACTTCATAACTAAGAATGTTAATGCAGAGCTCTACAATTCTCACAGCTAAATGCCTACAGTAATTTTGTCAGCATTAATTTGCATGGATAGATTACAAAGCAGAAATGTGAAGAATAAATGTCTATTATTTTGCATGATCTTATCAACTGCCTGTATTCCAACATTAACAGGTTAAAACTTAAAACACTTTCTGCCCATTATCAATTATTTCTTGGCTGCTCAGAAACATTCTGTCAAGATAGTTTGGTGTCATATAAAGGTATGCCAGCTTCACACTCCCATTAATAAAGTTTTTTTGTGATTCTCCAGTGCAAATACAACATCCGCCCTAGAACCTGGCTTACTCAACATTCCCATGGCTGGTTTCAATCAAGTAACCATAGCAAAGGCTTGATATCTTAGTATAGTATCCAGACTTCCAAAAAAAGTGTCCATTTCAGTTTTAAGTAAAAACAATGGAACTAAAAGCTAAGACTCTTTAAAACAAAGCAAAAGAAAAAACAAAAAACCCTGCATTTCCCAACCATATATAAATCAAGGAAAGCTTTGCAAAATTTGCAATGAAGGGGAAAATATATACAGAATATATGTTTATTTAACTTCTTTAATTGCTAGAAGGAAGAAGCATGTCATATTTCCCAACTTCCAGATTCTCTAGTCATGATTATAATTCCCATCAGTATCAGATTAGAAACTAATGGTTTGCTGGACGCTGCAGGAGATTTACACATATTTCTAGGGCATAGAATCGGGAAGCCAGCATCAGATGTTCAATCCATAGTCACCTGATCAATCTACATTTGAAATCCATTAGTAGTAAATTTCAGAAGCAGCTCCTTCCTAAAAATCAGTGGAGTGTTTATGGTACCATAGGTAGATAACCATATGGTTTAAATCCAACCTTTTTATTAAAGCTAATTTACCATACAAAATGGTAAAAGTATATACTTGTTGGTGACCAATGAATCAAAGCAATCTGAAATTAATCAATTGATACTTATTCAAAAATATATATTCAGCTGACTTATTATTTTCTTTTAATTACACATCACTATACAAAAAATGCTCTGTCCCAAGTCACCACTAAAAGCAAAGATTGGCAAGCAAAAGCTGAACCAGTCATAGAATCATAAAGTTCCAACATTTCCAACACTGAGTCCAACATTCTGCTCAGTGCAGGAATCCAAATTAAAACATCCCCTGTGGCTGTTTGGTCACTACTAGGATACATCCAGAGAAAGGGAGGCCTGAGTAAATAGTTTCACTCTTGAATTGCTCTAATTGTTAGAAAGCCTTTTCTAATATTTAGCTGGAATTTGTACTCCTGTAACTTGATTCTATCATTTTGTGTCATACACTCTGGAACATTACAGAAAATATTGTAACCTTCTTCAGTGTGACATCCTCCACTCAAGGTTAACCATGCTCTGATCCTTCAATCTCTCTTGCTAAAGTCTAGTTTCTAGTTCTCCAATCATCCTTGTTGCTTCTCATTAATCTGTTACAGTTTGTCCAGCTTCTTCTTAAAGAATAATGGCCAGAATGGAAAACGGGTGATTTACAAACTATACTTCTGTTAATGCAGCCTAAAACTGCATTTACTTTTTTTGTAATATCAAGCTAAGAACTCATTTTATAATCAAGTACTATTCCAAGATCTTTTCACAAATTTGTTACTAATCCAGGTATTGGCCATCTATACCTGTGCATTTGATTTCTGAAGTGAAGAACTTATCTCTGTTAAAAAAAAAAAATGGGCTAAAAATAAGAGAATGAAATTTAACTTACGAGAATTGTTTTGAATTTTATTTTACTTCTAGAATATTAGCAATTAGGGCTGGGTAGTACTTCACATTTAATCTCAAAAAGGTGCTTCATTTCATCAACATAGCGCCTGTTGGCAACACTTAAAAAAACCTGCCTTTTCCCAGCCCAATCCAATCCCACAAATAAGTACAGGTACTTTAAGAAGTTAAGCAACTTTTTGAAACCCTATTGCTATCTCACATAATTTTGTGTCAACCATATTTTGATAAGCATCCCTTATACCTCTTCATATTTCCAGCCAGTGCCATTAGGGCAGAAACAGGTATTTTCCCATTAAGTGTATCTGCCCTATTAAAAGTAGTAAAATATTGGAGACGATTGATTGAGATGGAGGAGTTTAGACTGCCAAAACAATGCTTTTTAGAACAATTGTCAGCTCCCGAGATCACCAATTGGGTTGGACTTTTGTATAAAGCTACAACAACTATGGGCCTCTCCCCCCTTTTACTTCAACCCCTTGGAGACCAGGCAGTTAAAATCATTAGACAAAGAGCACAAGATATTAGTGCTCAACAAGATATTGAAATCTTATCTGCTACGAAGTCGGTTGGCTTAGCCAGAATTAAGACTATTTTTGGTATAGAAAAGTATTTGACAGTCCCAACTCCCTTAATGTATCGCAAAATCTTTACACGATTAAGATTTAACCAGCTGGAAACTCAGGAAGTAACGGGCCGGTACGCAGGCATACCATATCAGGAGAGACTTTGTTTTTATGGTAAAAGTAGAGTGGAAAATTTAGTCCATATAATCTTTGAATGTCATCTGTATGAACAAATAAGACAGAAGTATATAAAGCAGTATATTACAGTTATATATCCTGTGATTTTATATTGGACCGATTATTGTCAGGCTACAATCAACATGTGGTTAGGAGTATCACTAAGTTCATTAATAAGGCGATAAAAATTAGAGAGGAATTTAGAGCAACCAATGTCATAAATTGTAAAGATGATGAACTGAGTTAAGACAGTTCCTGGTTTTATAATTATAATTTTAACTGTATATTGGATTTTATAATTATAATTTTAACTGTATATTGGATTTTATATTTAATATGGTATTAGATTGTTTTTATGAAATTGAAATGGCCAGAAGGCTAATCAATAAAGATTGACTGACTGACCTCTTCATATAAACCATTAACACAAATACTGTAGAGTAGTACCCTACTTGACACCTCACTTCAGTTTGATGAGGAACCACTGATGAGGATTCTTTCAGTATGATTCTCAAGCCAGTTATATATCCACTGAAATGTAATGCCATCCAGCACACACTAACCATGGGGTACTTTGTTAAATCAAGCTATATTATGTTGACAGCTTTTACTGATTCAAATGGGAGAAAGAGAAACATGCAAGAGCTTAGTGTCATTAGCACACATGATCCAAATCCCCTCTCAGTGGTTTAAAACATAAACAAGATGCGATGGAATCCTATTGAACGCCATATAATATATGTAGTTTTTGATCACAAAACCTCCAAAGTTACTTTACAAAATTGACTCTAAAAGAAGGAAATGAAGCACTGTCAAACAGTGCTACTAGTTTTCAACTTCTGCATTGGCAAGGAGCTATAACCAAGAAAATAATCAAAGAGGTACTTCCTATCTTCATCCAGGTTAAAGTCATATACGAAAACAAGACTTGGCTCTTTCACAGAGCCTTTGAGGATGGGATGTGAAAAATGAGTGGAATCTGAATGTGAGGTTTGGTTAGACAGCGCCAGGACAGGGAATGTATTGTATTATGGCTTAGCGTTTGTTTAAATATAATGTGTTGAGGATTTGTTAGCCACATGCAACCCCAAGTAATAAATAAAAGATAAACAAACCAAGGTACCCAGACCTGAATACAAAATGAGATGAGTTTAGAAAATCTGTATCTTCCAAACACATCTTCAAGTGACTAAACATCAATCTCTCTGCTAAAAAAGGGATATTTGTGACTGGGCAGCACTGGTCTAGTATTTTGGGGTATAGAGAAAGCTTCACTCTTAAAATGCTGGGCATAATTCTTCACCACAAGAATGTATTAACTCTTCAGATGCAATCAACCAAATCCTCCCCAGTAGATCTAATTAGCCATGGTCAAGAGTTACAAGAACAAATGGTTGGCCTAATCCTTGCAAAGTTATTGAATTGATTCCAGCAATGATCAATAATCTCAACAAAGTGTGGCCTCAAATATGTATTGGATGCAAGTCACTTTTCCTTCCTTCCTTCCTTCCTTCCTTCCTTCCTTCCTTCCTTCCTTCCTTCCTTCCTTCCTTCCTTCCTTCCTTCCTTCCTTCCTTCCTCTCCCTTCCTTCTCATAAAAATTATCTCCCCTAAATGCTGTTTGTTAGTTTGCCGAAAGGCAAAGGACACTCAAGAGAGAGGGATTATTCTGATACCAGAATATCCAGTCATGGATCTCCTGCATACCAGAAAACTAGGCTCCATGTATTTGATTTTATATATACAGTGGGGCAAAAAAGTATTTAGTCAGCCACCAATTGTGCAAATTCTCCCACTTAAAAAGATAAGAGAGGCCTGTAATTTTCATCATAGGTATACCTCAACTATGAGAGACAAAATGGGGAAAAAAATCCAGAAAATCACATTGTCTGATTGTTAAAGAATTTATTTGCAAATCATGGTGGAAAATAAGTATTTGGTTACCTACAAACAAGCAAGATGTCTGGCTCCCACAGACCTGTAACTACTTCTTTAAGAGGCTCCTCTGTCCTCCACTCATTACCTGTAGTAATGGCACCTGTTTGACCTTGTTATCAGTATAAAAGACACCTGTCCACAACCTCAAACAGTCACACTCCAAACTCTACTATGGCCAAGACCAAAGAGCTGTTGAAGGACACTAGAAACAAAATTGTAGACCTGCACCAGGCTGGGAAGACTGAATCTGCAATAGGCAAGCAGCTTGGTGTGAAGAAATCAACTGTGGGAGCAATAATTAGAAAATGGAAGACATACAAGACCACTGATAATCTCCCTTGATCTGGGACTCCATGCAAGATCTCACCCTGTGGGGTCAAAATGATCACAAGAACAGTGACCAAAAATCCCCAGAACCACACGGGGAGACCTAGTGAATGACCTGCAGAGAGTTGGGACCCAAGTAACAAAGGCCACCATCAGTAACACACTATGCCACCAGGGACTCAAATCCTGCAGTGCCAGATGTGTCCCCCTGTTTAAGCCAGTACATGTCTGGGCCTGTCTGAAGTTTGCTAGAGAGCATTTGGATGATCCAGAAGAGGATTGGGAGAATGTCATATGGTCAGATGAAACCAAAGTAGAATGTTTTGGTCTAAACTCAACTCGTCGTGTTTGGAGGAGAGAGAATGCTGAGTTGCATCCAAAGAACACCATACCTACTGTGAAGCATGGGGGTGGAAACATCATGCTTTGGGGCTGTTTTTCTGCAAAGGGACCAGGACGATTGATCCGTGTAAAGGAAATAATGAATGGGGCCATGTATCGTGAGATTTTGAGTGAACACCTCCTTCCATCAGCAAGGGCATTGAAGATGAAACGTGGCTGGGTCTTTCAGCATGACAATGATCCCAAACACACCGCCTGGGCAACGAAGGAGTGGCTTTGTAAGAAGCATTTCAAGGTCCTGGAGTGGCCTAGCCAGTCTCCAGATCTCAACCCCACGGAAAACCTTTGGAGGGAGTTGAAAGTCCGTGTTGCCCAGCGACAGCCCCAAAACATCACTGCTCTAGAAGAGATCTGCATGGAGGAATGGGCCAAAATACCAGCAACAGTGTGTGAAAACCTTGTGAAGACTTACAGAAAACGTTTGACCTCTGTCATTGCCAACAAAGGATATATAACGAAGTATTGAGATGAACTTTTGATATTGACCAAATACTTATTTTCCACCATGATTTGCAAATAAATTCTTTAAAAATCAGACAGTGTGATTTTCTGGATATTTCCCCCATTTTGTCTCTCATAGTTGAGGTATACCTATGATGAAAATTACAGGCCTCTCTCATCTTTTTAAGTGGGAGAACTTGCACAACTGGTGGCTGACTAAATACTTTTTTGCCCCACTGTAAGACAGACCCTAAGTGGTGATCAAAGATTTTCTATAGGTTTTTGTCTCAGATAGGAGGATACGTCTCCAGAATTTGAATAGTACAAGGTATCTTAATAAACAACCCTTTAGTAGAAAGTCCTTCAATCTCTAAGTGATAAACTACTGATGTAGAAGATCAGATGTTATAGAACAATAGCTCCAATTCACTGAAATTTAAAATGTCCTTGAAAAGGTGAAAGAACTCTTAGTAACTGAAATGAAGTTGCTGCTTTTATTTGCACAGAGAAGCATTCTTCTTGTTCTTTTTATTTTTTATATATGGAAGTTTTTAAAAGTCTGCTATTTAGCCTTGAGAAAGGAGTGGGGATGCATGGACAAAAAGTATACAGATCAAAATAACCAAAGTCAAGCAACATTGTAATCATGCCATGATTTTGCCCTCTCCCTCTAATCTTTTTTTTTTTTTTTTTTAACTCTCACTTACTGTGTTTTGATGAAGCTTGTTTATATGGCTTTACAGCAGGAGGGAGTCCTTTCAACTCTTTTGCATTAGGCAAAACCAGATGCTAAATTTTAAGTAAAATTGACAGCATAAAGCAACACCAGTTTTATATTTTTCCCACCTTGCCTTATTTTCCCACAATTACTATGCAATTTCCATGTTTTTATTTATGCATTTCACATTTTGTCAGGCTGAATTTGAAATTATACCATTACTATTGATATTAATATAAAATTTCAACTAAATCAAATTTGAAACATTTAGAATGAGTCACAGCAGTACAATCCCTATGTATGAAACAACTCATACAACAACCATATAACGAAGTATAAAACCTACTGAAACCCACTGATTTCAAATACAATGAACGTTTTTCTGCTATGCTATTGGCCTTTGATTGAAACGTAACAATTACCAACCTATTCTCTTTTCGCTGTCAATAAAAATACTATTGGTTATCAGAATACCAACCAATTCTCTCATCACTATTAAAATACTGCTAGTTATCAGAAAACCACTTGACTAATATCGCAATATGTATCATGTGATCTAGACTGGATTAATTCTAATTTTGTTCCAAACAAATTAGAGGGTGAAAGGAAGGAAATCTGATATTTAAAATGGATTCTAAGTTGCAAGTAAATATATCCAAAAAGGGGCACATGTGTTGTTTGTTATAGTACTTGATCATTGTGCCAAGAACTCATGAGCAATTGCTTTCAAACTTCCAGAGAGGCATTAAGCATTCAATTGCTACAGCAGCTATCCTGTAGCCACCCTTTAAGCTATATTTAAACGTAGAAAACATACTTTATTCAATGAGATGGCCAGTTCAATGGCATAGAAAAAACTAAACCTTTCTTTTATTATCAGCAGGCTCTATAGAATAAGAATGCAATGTTGCACCTGCTCTTTTCATTTTACATGAGAACTGTATTGTGGATACAATTCTCAACCCAACCAGAATTTCACATTAGGCATTTTAACTATTAATATCCTAACTCTGTATACCTATCATAGATTTTAATTATCTAATCCTGTATTTCATTTGTAAAACTATCAAATACAAAAGCAAATTTCATTAATCCAAAAATTCTTCAAGTAGCCATAGCTTGTTTACAAATATGTAAGACTGAGGGGAAGTGGATAAACAAATGTCAGTTCATGAATCAGGAGAGTAATGCTTCTAACAAATTCCATTTTTTTTAGTTCCAATGTATTTTGAAACACAGATTATTTTATCATCAATTATGTTTTAAAAGCTTATTTGCTAGCATACAAGAATAATACAATTTCCACCTGGTGGCGTTTACATTTTACCAACTTCCTCTCTATTAATATAGTGATGAATTAAGTGTTTCTGGTCTGATGCACATTGTTCTCAGTAGCAATAAAAACTAAAAAGGAGAAAAAAGGCTAAATTATGCTACCACATCTGCACCAGTACTTTATCAAACCAGTATTTTAGTGTTAAATATTTCAATGTAGTGGTGTTGTATTCATTAAGAGATAGGTAGAGGGTGTGCAATGGAGGTGGAGGCGTAGTGCAAGAGTGGCAGAGCTTGGGGTGGCTGTTGCCAGGGAGATGGGGTGTAAGCCAGCAAGGCTCGGAGAGGGTGTGCAGGTGAGAGACACTTACTCGAGCAACTTGCAATCTTCCTTGCTGATTTTGCTTGTGGGAAGCTCATGTGACTACAAGACACTGCAACTTTGGTAGGTGCAAGCAGACTGCCAAGCTGATTGCGATCATGTGACTGTGGGGCTGCTGGTACAGCCAGAACTTTGGGGAACAGCCGTAACCACCACTCGTTCAGTGATGTCATAACTTCAAAATGTTGCTGAATAAGTGATCGTTAACCAAGGACTACCTGTACAGTTGGATTATGGAGTTATATCCTCTAGTATGTTATTATTTTTAATATTATAGCTCAATATTGTTAAGCATGTTATTTGGCTGTGATAATGCATTTCAATTTCATGATAAACAATAAAATGCCTTTATACTATATAATGTATTCAAGAGGCTAACTGCAGTCCCCTGGTTGAGCACATGCAGAGAAATCAGAGGAGGAGTGGTTTAAACTCTTATTTTGCATAGAACTAAGGATCTAGAAATGTGCTGGCTGCTATGAATATGAATATGTATGTATTTTGGAATCTGCAAGATCCCACAATGAAACTTGAAGAGCTTCACACAGCCTCACCTGTTTTTTGAATCTGATTTGCACTACACTTGAATGAAGTATATAAAACAATGAGATGCAAGTTCTCTTCAGAGGCAGCAGGGATAGGTTCAGTTGCTACTGTAATAAAAAGTTTACCAATTTAAAGAAGGTATCAGTTCCTAGTCAACTCCTAGTGACCACAACTGTTCAGTTTTCTTGGCTGTGCTGTATAAGTGGTTTGTTGCTGCTTTCTTCCAGGATGTTTACTTCTAATTCCCAGTCTAACCCACTCTTTTGGAACTGCTAAGTGGTCTCCTATACAATTACTGACCAAGTCTGACCCTGCTTAGCTTCCAAGATCACCAATCAACAAAGTGCTGCCACCTGTTGAGGCTATGTAAAAAAATACACAGTAGTATTTTAAGCACACGGAAGTTAATGATAAAAATAAACAGGCACAGACACCTTTGAATCATAACATGTAAAAGTGCTGTGGTTAGCAATCTCCTTCCCTGAAGGTTCAAAATGTAAGTCAATTATTAACAGTTTATGACACTTATATGCTATTAGCAAGCCAATTCAAGCTGAAGAATAGAATAAAACATTCACAAATTTAAGGAATGTGTTTTTGAGAATCTTGTGCCCACAAATGATCTGTGCAGTATGCCAATATGTAAGATAACTAATGATAGTAAAATTTGGAAGAAAATCATGAAAAGTTTTGAGTTTTACAACTTGAATTTGATAATCTATTACTGTACATAACTGTCAATCTTTATCTTTTTGATTAAAATACCTTTATAAACTAGGGATATGGTGAAAAGCTTATATACAGAACAGCTATTTTACTCAACAAAAGCACATATTTTGAATATCCACGCATGGACCTGTTGCAAGGATATTCCTGTCCCAACTCCTCAAGCCAGGCAAGCTCAGATGATCAATCAACGTTCAGTCCAACTGAGGCATGGCTAAGGATCAGTCAGAAAAAGGTAGGAAGATCATGCAAATCTTTCCCTTTTTCCTAGTAGAAACATTTTTGTTCTGTTTTAGACGAAAGACAGAAGTTGGGTATTAAGGTGAGGTAAAGCAGAGAGGCAACACTGCTCTCCCAAGCTTTTGAATTAAGATTGTAATTTCTAAGAATCCAGGGAAGCAGGAAGGAAATGTTTGTTGCAGTGATCTGTTCGTCTCTAAGAAATAAGTAACTATTGTTAGCAATATTGTATAGGATTACTTTTTATTTTGAATGTCATTCCTATTTGAGTTTTATTGTCTGTTATTCATTTCCTCTATCTAAGCTCAGCACCATGTGTCTTTATGCAGCTTGGAAACTCCTTAGAACAGAGTTCTCTCTAAATAAGAAAAATACAGTATCATCTTATGGTTTCCTTGGAATATTTTCCTGTATATTTTCCTTTTCCTGTATATTTTTCAATGGGAGATCCTTTTAAATCACTAACAGATATTTGAACAACTTTTTAAAAATGTCCTTTACCAGTGAATGTTGGCTAGTGATTAAAGTTAAAAAAGAATTTTCTACATTGTTTCTTTTCCTTTAAAAAAAAATAATAAAGTTTGATTCTGTTTATTTCAAGAGACTGGTATATCATTCCACAAAAAAGAAAGAGCTGATTTCCTTAGTCACACGCTGTAGGGCCAGAAGGTACACTATATAATTCATTTTTTTCATCTTTTCTACTTTTACTAGCTAATAAAATGCACAGGCTCTCTCTCTTACATTCAAGGGTCAGATAAAGGGCTCCTGATGGCAGTGACAATTATCATGCTTCCATACCAAAAAAGCAGACAGGGACAGGCTGTGTAGACTCAAGAGGGCTTCCAAGACCGCACATCTGAGACATCAGGCTTTTCACCTTATGGGCTCAACTATGATGCTACAACTTGAATTTTATAGTCTAATCTATAAAAATAAATATTTCTATTTTTAAGGTATTTATAAACTAGAATGTGCAAAATAGTCCATGCATGGAACAGCTGTTTTCAAGTGTCTGTGCTTGAACCAAAACATGTTATAACTGTTTTAGTTCATACATGAGCCACATGGGGTTGTTCCAGTGGTTTGTGGGATGGGGAAAGAATAAAAAAAGAGCCAAGAACACTGGCATCAGCAGCATCTTAGGAGAGGGAGAAAAGGGCAAGGCTGATATACACTACCTCTCTTTCCCTGTTGTGTCTCCCAGCACAGTGTATCTTACTTGCCTATCTGCCCTCAGTCTTTCAAGCACCTTCCCTTCCTTCACCTGCCAGTGCCTCAGCATAACATACTCAACTGAACCACTTGTCTTCCTATGCCTTTTCTTCTTTCTCTTCTCTTAGCTGTTGCTATTAATATCCCAGCATGGCATATCCCACTGGCCCATATCCCCATTATCTCTTCCTTCCCTCTTGCCATTGGTGCAGAATAGTATTGGCCATCCAAACTCAACAGGCTTGGCCCCATCCCACATAAGCTGAAGGTTCTATGAATTTTCTGCGATGCTCAAGAGTTCCAGTCAGTCAAGACAATAATGGAAGGTACTGCCTAAAGTTCTGGCATCAATACATCTTTTTTGTTGTTGCCTCCGAAGAGAAAAAAAAATGCAAAAGTTCTCATAGATTGTGACTACATGCACAAAACTCACATAAGAAAAAGCAGTTTTTTCTTCCTGAAACTTTTACTTTTTTGCAGTTGAAATTCCAATTAGCCACAACACAAAGGATTACTCCAAAATCTAATTATGACTGGAATAATGAATTCATCTAAGTAATTGCAGTCAAATGCTTAAATGGCTCTTTCTAATTGTGTGATTGTAACATGGCACTGAAAATACAAATTTTAAAAATACAAAAAAAAGGGATATTTTATTTGTTCAAGAAATGCACAAATATGACAAATACTGTATAAGTACATTTTTATTTGTTAATGGCAATTTTTGTAGAATAACTTCCAACTAGTGAGATAAATGGGGTTGTCAAACTAATCAATATTCACACAAATTACATATAACTACTCCATTAAAACATTTGGTATAACTGAATCCTGAAAGTTGCAAGCTTTGGTAGATCAATTAAAACTTTAAATACAGATTTAAATCCACCAAAAAGCAATCCATGCTGCCAGGACTGAAAAGTTCATATTCTATGAAAGATACAAAGTTAAATATCTTTAAAAGAGAGAGAGGGAGAAAGGACTTTTTTCAACAGTTCCTGGTGGAAATGTTTTATATATATATAGTTAATTAAAAAAAAACTATTAAAAATTAAACTATTAATTTTGAAAAAATTAAACATACATGAGCACAAATATTACTATGTCACTATAGTCTATAAATCCTCTCTTCAATATTTATGTTAGCCTGATTACTAAATTAAAATACTGTTATCATAGGCTTATTACTTCTTGTCTGTTATTAATGTGCTAGACAAGTTAAGATACAAAATGTTCTTTTTTTCCTCCTCTCTTGGGCAGGGTAATGAGTTTCATGAGGTGGCTGAAGAGAACAAGTCAGTTTGATATACATCAGTTAAATACAATCCCTTTCTCATTTCTGATTTTAGTTTACGATATGATAGGAGTTACAAATATCCCAGCAAAACAAGATTATCTATTTTTTAAGCCTACATTCCTCTCCATAAACTGATACATGAAAACACTAGAACTCAGTCTGAAAAATATTTTGATACCAGAAATCTTGTTTTATCAGCAGCATAATCCAACATTTAATCATTCATTCACATATATATCTGCATAGACGTATATTTATATAAGAATATGTATGTCTTAGAAGTTTGTCTGTATTAACAAATCTCATGATTTCTGAATATTCCCTCAAGATAAGGGCTAATCATGAAATTAGCTATCAAGGATCCAGGCTTTCCCTGGAATTTAACAATTTATATGGAAATTTGACCAGTGTATTAGTAAAAGGTGTATATCTGACGCCTTCTACACCATGAATGAATAGAATAAGGATTGCACAAGTATAAAATGTGAAAAGGATGAATTATTTCCATATAAAACTTTAACATATAAGGAAAGCATATTTCATTTTGTACTTCAAATAAAGTCTGACAATTAACTACTAGCTTATTACAGGCAGGTGATGTTGTTAACCGATATTTTGTACACCAGGTTCTTGTGAAACCTGAAGCCAAAATATATCCAAAAGTCGCCTTGCATAAAAGAGAGCTTTATTTTCTCTAGAAAAATCTTAGCTCAAGTAGCATGAATTCAATACAATTTTATTTAACCATAGACAATGGAAGCAGCATATAATTTATATTACAAAGGTGGAAAATGAGATTATCTACTCTAGTGTGTTTTATGCTGGAATTTTGGGTGATAGTAATCTCAGAAGCAAAGCTTCAAGTTCCTATTTTGTCTTTAACTAAAAAAAGGCAATGCAAACTAATTCTGTATTGCTGCCAAAAAAAGCTTCAAGTCCCCAAGTGCTGAGCTATGTGGGCTTAAAGAAGCGTTTACCATTTTAACTTTATAGAAGTCAATAATTCTTTGTTCCAATACTGAGGCAAACAATTTAAAACATTGATAACATTTATTCAAGGCAGCTTACAACAATAAAAAGCCTTCCACAATATTTTTTCTTCACACATATACAAATGATATTTAAAATCTCAAAGATCAAAAACAATTTTGAATGTCACTTAAGATATTACTGTGCACTTATAACAAATTTATAATCTGAACATCACAATCTTAATCTGCAAGTATACTTGGCAGCTTTTTATCATATTATATTGCTGAAAAAATTAATAATATATAAAATGCTACAAACTTTTATGACCATAACTTTCTGTAAATATCTAGAGTGGATTAATAATTCACATTAAGATATAATGTAGTATGATTTATTTCTTTTCAGTTTAGTGTGAAGTATAAACCCAGACAATGTGGTTAATTAACCAAGGTTTATAGCTTAGCATTGTGTGGAATAAACCATTATATCTTATTCAACAACCTTAAACTATGTGAAGTACAGTGTCTAAACTCAGCCCTACCTTCTTCTTCTGGCCCACAGAGGACAAGATATGGATAATAGATCTCCCATTCATTTGTTCAGCCTACATGTATACACTTTTATAAGTAGGAAGAAAAAACCAGAATTTTAGTGAGATTTCTTCACAAATAGGCATGGTTCCCATAGAATTACACTTTCTATCTCTAATCAGACAAACATACCTGGAGAGTTCTGAAAAAAATGTCATCCTTTCAATCTATTTTATGTCTTATGTGGTATAATTAACTTTAAAAGAAATTCACAATGTAAGGAAAGTGTGACGAATGTATTGTCGAAGGCTTTCACAGCCGGCATACGATGGCTGGTGTGGGTCTTCCGGGCTGTGTGGCCGTGTTCTTGAAGTTTTGTTTCCTAACGTTTCGCCAGCACCTGTGACCGGCATCTTCAGAGTGCAGGAGCACAGACAGGAGCAGTCAGAACTGCTTCAGAGTGCAGGAGCACAGACAGGAGCAGTCAGAACTGCTTCAGAGTGCAGGAGCACAGACAGGAGCAGTCAGAACTGCTTCAGAGTGCAGGAGCACAGACAGGAGCAGTCAGAACTGCTCCTGTCTGTGCTCCTGCACTCTGAAGATGCCGGTCACAGGTGCTGGCGAAACGTTAGGAAACAAAACTTCAAGAACACGGCCACACAGCCCGGAAGACCCACACCAGCCAAAGTGTGACGAATCTTAAACATCTGTGTTACATAGAAAACAGTAGCTTTCATGTATCTTCCTCCTCTTCTGTAATGAAAGAGTCTATTTAAGGTAATGAGGTGAGAAGAAATTTGCATGAGTGAAGCATATTTTATTAAACTAATCCATTATGAATAATATATTTTTGGGTTTTTATTGTAAAAAAAGTTATTTTCGTTCACAAGCAAGTCTAGTTATGAAATACACAAAGAGACTGTAATTTTATCTCCAAGACGAAACAGCAAATGCTGAATTATTAGTGGAAGAAGTTAGCAGAAATGGGTTTTCTCTTTCTCCTTATCTTGAGATCTTGCCTTGAAGTCATTCATCACTATACTATACATAATTTAAGGCTCTTGAAAAAAGACTGGCTGTCCACACCAAAACCAACTGCATACCAACTGGTGAGATTAAGGCATTGTGGCTGCTCAGTTTCCAAGTCTGAGAAGTTGGTACATAACCTGTTCTGCCTCAAACCAAGTGTACAGCTTAGCAGTGCTGTCAACACTTCTTTAACTGATGAACATATTTTCCAGGGACTATGTAGCTACTGTGAGACCACAGGAAAAATGCAGTTTCTCTAAGAGCCACTGATTAGCAACTCACTCCCCCAAGGCACTTTTCTCGTTTCAGATTCCAAAAAGTGTGCATTCTTCTCAAGATCTGCTGAGCTTGAAGTCTTGCTCATCATCTTCCACCTTTCTTGGATAAATATGGCCTGACTGTAGTAATCTATACCCTGATAAACTTCAGGTTACGTCACTGTAATGTAATGTACTATCTGAGGGGCTGCCTATAAAAATGGTACAGAAGCTTAAAACTAGTGCAAAATTCTGAAACTAAAATTGTTCCTAATTTGCCTAAGTACAGCAATATTACACTCATCTGCAAAGTTATCTTGACTTATCCATTTTCAAGCCCAATTCAAGATTATGAAGTCCTTTTTTAGACTGTATTCACCTATCATACTAAGAAATGCCTCATTTTAACCATAGTTTGTAACACCAGAGTAAGTCTTGTAAGCAAGCAGAATAATCACTGCTAGTTCAGCTAATTCCTCATTTATGTCCTTACTTTTTAACTGCCTTGAACTTTTACAGATTGTTTGGAAGCTTTCACAGGGTACAAAAAAACCCAGGTAGAAGTGAGAAAACCAGACAAACCATGTAGCTCTGCTTGTACATCACAACAAGCTACAACTATCATTAAAACAAATATTGTCTGAAAAGGGCCAGACCCCACCCTTCTCTGTCTCCACAGGCATGGCTAGGAGTTCTGCACACCAAGGAGCGTGGCAGCCAGTGGACAGCACCAGCCTGCCAGCAAAGGGGCTGCTGATAGGCCGCTGCCCAGGATGCCTCAGCCCTGCCCCTTGCCCCAGGACTCAGCTGACACTTAGGCCTGGTGATAAGCCACCCATCCATTCTTAGCTTGTGGACCATATAAAAACATGTGGCAGGCCAGATCTGGCCCACGGGCCGTAGTTTACCAACCCAATTTAAGTCACTGAAAAAAAATAGTTGGAGCCATTCTGCTCAGAGATTGTATCAACCTGCATGCTGACTGTCCTATTTGTCTTCATGAATGAACACTGCTATTTTTTGCTGGTTTTATTAATTGTTGCTTGGTGTTATGGGGTGTGTTTAGGAGAAGATGGGAGAATATGGAATATGGTTTGGCCCGGGAGCAAATATTCAAGTAATAACTGGCAGGGGAAAATACAGTGGAGAGCCATATGCCAACACATTATTTCTTCATTAAACTTTTTTTTTTTCCAAAATGGAAGAAAAATCATGTGGGGCAAGAAGCTTAGCAGATACTAAGGGAACTATCCACTTGCAAACAATAGTGACAGGTAAAACTGACACGGTATTGTTTCTGAAGATTTCCAAAAAATTAAGAAAGACCTTGACATCTGAGTTCTGCACCATGCTAACACACACTACACACTTTAAGATTTGAAGATGTTTCATGTTTTATATTTTATAACATATATGAAAATACAGAGCTTTCTAAAAACTGTCCAACCCATAAGGCTGAAATATACACTATAGATAAAATTCTCTGGATCATAAAAAATAAATCATCCATGAAACATATATTTAGCCATCTTCATAAGTTCAAATATATGCATTATACAGCCTACCACTTATGCCTGCTCAGCTGCTTAACTGTTGTTTTTTCTTACGCTAGTGAAGTAACAAATACTAGTAAGAAACCTATCAGGAACAGAACAATCACAGAACGATTCATCCTTTGCCATTCCCTCCCAGTTTCCATCAAACAATAGTGGACACCTGCAGAGAAAAGATGAATGCCATATTTTGGCCAGCAGCCAGCGTCATGGGGTCTGAACATCTGCACAATTGCAACTGCAACGTAAATAAAAGAATCTGGATTCATCACAGTACAAAAACTGGCAGCTTGAAACTATGGCAATCACTGATTCTTTTTAAAAGCAGTTTTTTTCTCTGCTGTTAAAGAGACTTATTTGAAGATGTGCTATTGCTGGCAAGATTCCATGTCATGATGGAAGGCCCAAATGCACAATCGATATGAATGCTTTCTTTAGACAGGGGTTCTTCATACTATTATATGAATTGTAACCCAGTACGCATATAGTATAACTTTCTTGGATATTGTCACTTTCATTCCAAGGGTACACAAAACTATCCTTATGTGATGGGGATATATAGTATTTCCAACCATGAAGGCATAGGGAAGACAAGGCTGTATGTTATGAAGGAATCCAAAAAGAGTTTCTCAACAATTCTCTATAATCCCCATTTCTAGTCTTCTACTTCTAGAGATGTATTACTGTCTTTTCTTAAGGAAGTGCGCCAAATTTTACCAAATAATAGCAATATAAAGCCATGATTTTAGATGGCAGATTAAGGCTCTTATCTATTAGTTTTCTGAAAATGTACTGATTTTTCTATTTTTTAAACATGTATTGTTAATAATTATCCAGCCTGACTTTAAAAATAGAAAACCAACAAGCAAACAAAAACTGTCTTCACTATTTCTCTTTTATAGACCAAGTAGGGGATGCAATATAGTTAAATGTAAGTTTAACATCTCATATTTAAATCCAACATCCTCAATTCCTATTTGGACCAATGTCCACAGCTAGGCAGTGTTTATTACAATCTCATATTTTCTTAACAAATAGCAGCATTAGTTATACGAATGTAGAACATAAAGGCATACAAATAAAGGAATGTGGTTTATAGACTTCAGAATCTGAAAAAGTTGGAAATTTTTAGCAAAATTCAGTTATGTGTCTCAAATGTAATTCATTTCCCTACAATAGGAAAATGAAAAAAAGTAGTCCAACAAAACATTTTTTCTGTACAAAACTTTATCTCCCATAGCTTCACAATATTATATTACACACACATATATAAACACACACAACCCTTTTTTTAACCTGCAGACATAATATTTAATGTAGGACAATGATGATAATTTCTGAATTACTTTTTAAATATATTCTGCTTGTTAACAGACAATACTAATAATGCATATCATGGTCCAAAAGACATTTGCAAACATCAAATTCTTTATCAGAATAAATAACAGTTAAGATTTATCTTGTAAGTGCAGCACAATCACTATACAGCAGGCCTTAATAACTTATGACCATAGAGGCCTAAAACAACCATTAGCCGAGTGCAGGATAAACATTCTTTTATTTTTTTCATGTTAATTGTTAAGCTAAGCTATATGATTTGACAATATATTGAAATATGACATGGTCATTTTATTTATCACTATTATAATTTGTTTAATAATGATCAAACATTTTGTTTTTGCCTAGGATTGCAAAAAAGATTTCAAATAATTTACAAGTTACAGTATATAAAAGGTACTGTGTAAGTCTACTTTAATTTGGATAGTTCTTTATTAAATAACATATGAGAGACTAAGGAGTTTTGGTTCTTTGAAACAGTGACTTT